>NW_015177021.1:745328-834962 GCF_001447785.1 Gekko japonicus | reverse complement strand
CCACCCCCACCCACTCCAGGGCCGACATCCGGCCGCAGGGTCCGTTTCCCCCCACTCAACCCCACTCACTCCAGGGCCGGCGACTGGAGGTGCAAGCCTCCGGCTGCCGGGTCCGTTTCCACCCCCCCCACTCCAGGACCGGAGACAGGAGGCAGAAGCCTCCGGTCGCCCACTCCCTTCCCCTCCCCCACCACCCACTCCCAACAGGCACTGAGGGGAATGTAGGGTTGCCAGCTCTAAGGAGGGAAATACCTGGAGGTTTGGGGGGTGGATTCTGTAGAGGGCAGCATTGGGCGGGGGGGGGGCGGAAGGACTCAGCAGGTATAATGTCATAGGGTCTACCCTCCTAAAGCAGTCATTTTCTCTAGGGGAACTGATCTCTGTCATCTGGAGATCAATTGTAGCAGTGGGAGATCTCCAGGTCCCACCTGGAGATTGGCAACCCTAGGGGAAAGTCAGCTGCACAGCAGGGGGTTGAAGAGAATGGTTTGATGGCTGCTGGGCCAAGATTGGCAACAATAGTTCCCCAGGAGCCCCATCGTAAATGCACCAAACAATTCCTCAAGATTTTCCAAAACACTTCTCTGTTTTGGGCTCCTGGGGAACTTTGAAGTAGCACCAAAGCTTTAAGATCTCTCCAGCTGTCACCTGGAGACTGGCAACAGCTTGTCTGGAGTGTGGGCAGCATGGCATTGTATCTGTCTGAGGTCCCCCTCTTCCTCCTCCTCCTCAGATCCCACCCTCAGCAGGCTTCATCCCTAAAATATCCTGGAAGTTTCCAACCTGGAGTTGGCAACCCTATGTCCTGGAGTTCGAACCTGGAGTTGGCAACCATCAGCCAACGTTTATCTGCCTGTCTGTCTTTACAACCCCCCCCCCACACACACACACAGCCTCTGCCTAGGGAGCAGCTGACATCATTCCCAACTGAAAATTCCAACTGCCTTGGGGGGGTGAGTTTGAGGTGTGGAATGGAGTGTAGTCCAATCAGCTTCCATATGTAAATGACCTTGGAACGCTGGCCGGGACTGCACAAAGCAGCCAATGAACCCAGCCAGTGTCTTCCGAGTGGCAGTTTTTTCGGCCTAACACTAAAGGGGCCAATTTTAGAATTCTGGCACCCAAAACTCTTTTATAATAAGGGAGAGATTACAGATTAATTATTTAGCTCAGCTGCAGGCTAGTGTTTTGGGGATCAGCTTTCCCACATATAAAAAAATCAGTCTAGAAATCTTATAATGTGGTATTCAGTTATTTTAAATGGAGGTTTGGACCGTGGAGTTAAGTTGAAGCTTTCCTAAGTTCCATGCTTCTAGGGGTGAGTGGGCATGATTTGGACACACACGCCCCTTCCCCAGTTTTCCCAATTTGAAATGGCTCCAGGAAGCTGGGAGACTTACCTGTTAATGATGGCAACAAATAAGTTTCCTCAGTGGGGCAATAGCAGCTACCAGGACCATTTCAGGTCAGAAGAATATTTCTGGGCGGGGGGGGGGGCTTAAACCCATTCTGTGAATGTGCCATGCTATCAAAATGAATTGAGCTGCCACAGGTCTGGAAAGCACAGAACTCCCAGAATACATGCGATCCGAAAGTCTTTGTGGTGGCCACGTGGGCTTTGTAATGTGTGAATCGTCCATAAGTGGGGGAAACAGTCACAGGCCTGCACACCAAGGTTGCTGAAATCCTGTTTACTTCAGTGGGCTTTTAAACAGCCTGGTCCTATGACAGATTGCAGGTGAGATCAGCAAAAATGATTCCATGCTCTTGAGCCTGTGCTACTTCCACTCTCCAGTGTTCCAGGACGTGTGGGGGTGGCACCAAGAAGCGCGAAGTGCTCTGCAAGCAGCGGATGGCGGATGGAAGTTTCCTGGAGCTTCCGGACACATTCTGTTCCGCCCTAAGGCCAGCTTCTGAACAAGCCTGCAAAAACGAGAACTGCGCCCCCGAGTGGCTTCTCTCAGACTGGACGCAGGTAGGGTGTCACAGTGCAAACGCAGCCCACAGTGCACCTGGCTGAGGGCACTGGTCCCATTCTTTCATCCCGTGAATATTTTTGAAGGGGATATGTTCCACACTGAGGTCCTGAAACAGGTAGATTACGTTGGGACAAAACTTTCTCCATATTTACACCTGGCAATGGAATTCGGTGTCATGATGATCTGTGGTGTTGCAAATGAAGCCTCTCTCTTGAGCTGATCTGGTTATCTTTCATCATACAACTTTTAAGACTCATTATGTTTTCCCGAGTCTTTGTAGTACACCATGTAAAGAAATTACCATTTAGCCCACCAGTGCAAATGTGCCAAAACATGGGTTAAGTGGACAGTTTAGACAACCTCACTGCATTGTACAATCTGGGCAAAGGAAAATAAAAAACAGCCATATGCTTCCTGATTCTGTTAGCTAGTTCTGTGAATCTAGTTATTTCCACAGAGAAGCAGATTCACAGGTTGCTTGCATATTGGCTCCATGCAGATACATAATCCACAATGTGCCTTGGAAAACTTGAGTGGACTAGAGAAGTGGTTGGAGTGAATGCCCTTGACACCTGTCTTTGCCATATGGGCTTGTCTGTACAGAACCTCTGTGCTGCCAAAGATTCTAGAATATACTTAGAGTAGCCAGGTATAGGGAAGCACTATCCAGGCTTAAGGACCATCTCTTGCAATATGTCCTTATGTGCCAACTATATTTCTTGACTTGTCAGCTACTATCTATTCCTCTGCTTATGGGAGCCTGCTTGGCACTGATCCACCCTATGGAATGGGCTGCCTGGGGAGCATCCACCCTATGGAATGGGCTGCCTGGGGAGATGGGGGGTGCTGTATCTAGAAGTTTTTAGGAGGTGTTGCAAGGTCATTTTGTTAATTGGGGATTTTGATGGGGTGTAGACAGCATTCTTGAGGGCTTTTTTGTGTATTTTATATATTTTAAATCTGGATTTGTAAGCTTCTTTGAGCCAGGAGGGGGGAAGTGTGGTATAAATGTTTTGAGTAAATAAACAAGTGGCCCTTGTCATACTGTGTGGACCATGAGCTCAGTTTTAGAGATTACCTAATATCTCCCTTTAATACATTGAAGAATATGATTGGCAGTGATGACCAAATGCTCACAATGAAGCTTCCCTATCATTACTAAACTCCTCACTGAGGAACTCATAAAAAGCTTCCAAGGACCCCCAGTTTCTTTGGAATACAGAATTAAATGACAAGGCGAGAAAAAGATGCCTGCCAGTCTGTGTGAAAACCACACGTATGCCCCCACACACACACCAGTCTGAATTATGCTGTGCAACTGAAAAAAATGTTGCAGGCTAATTTATACCAACCAACCATTGTTCTAGAATCTACTATCACATCTGTCATGGCTGTGGAGTAAAATAGAAGACAGTACAGTTTGTAAGAAAAACTGTATCCAAAGTTCTAAAATACTGCTTAGCTGTGTGGTCCTTAACCTATTACTCAATTTTTTTTCTCCTTGTTCCCAATTCCTCTCCTCTTTCACCCAAAGAAGTGATTATTCACTTGATTGATGAAAGAAATTCCAGCCTTAAGATATGTCTATGTGAGAAATGTTGTGAGAGAAGCTTAACTAATGGATAATGATCTATCTTGACAATCCAGCCAAAGAAAGAGGTTGTCAGATGAAATCTGCTGCTAGGACATGTACCATTCTGAAGCAATTCTATCTTCTCCTCAGGCAGTAATTTTTTTTTTACTGTTTTTAACCACACTTGATATACAGTAAAATCTATGGAGCTTAAATTTCTGCATGAAGGCACTTCCTTTAAAAGAAGACAATGATTATGATGATGCTTATGATTCTTTTCAACAACCAATATATTGTGTTTTTCTTTTTTCTTACATTACAGCCTCCTCTACCAAGAAGGTTTCCTGTTGAAATAATACAAACATACATACTGATGGCTTGGATCTTGCTTAAAATTTCTGTGGACAGAAGCATGGCTTCCTCGCCTCCCTCCTCCCACTGCAGGCCAAACTGCCCGCATAAAATGCTGCTCTTCAGGAACCCCCAGAAATAGCTGTGGGATAGTCAGAGGCCTGCCACAGGAGGGGAAATCAGTGTAAACAGCTGTCACAGGGATTTTAGGAGGGATCCAATCCATTCCTCCAACTTCCATGAATATAGGATGCTGAAAACAAGTAGAGTGATTATTTCATAGATGGAAACCTCCATCTTCTTATACTGGTCTGGGGGATCTGCTGTTTTGGCAAAGATAAGACTTGTTATGCTAAACAGATGTTAAGATGGTGCCAAGAAGGCATTTGAAACGAGTGTCAAGTATAATCAGTCCTGCTGTTCTATGGGAAGACATTACCATGCATGCAGACGGCTATATATGACCCTTTCTGCATACTTCTTAATGTTTTGATGTACATCCTTCCTAATGAACTGCTTTTTGGTTCCTAGTGTTCTGTGAGTTGTGGTGAGGGAACCCAAACACGAAATGCTATTTGCAGGAAAATGCTGAACACGGGATTGTCTGCCATCATCAACTCATCGCTGTGTCCTCCTTTGCCGTTCTCATCTTTGGTGAGACCGTGTGCACTAGCTACGTGTGCAAGTGAGTATCTCAAAACAACTGTGGTGGATGGGAATTGCAAGGTTTAAGGACATCTGTATTGCCAAAGAAAAGAGTGATGTATGAAGGTATCTTTATACAGAGTCAGAGATCAGTCCACGTAGTTCAGCACTGTCTATGCTGACTAGTAGTCGCTGTCCCAATCTCAGGCAAAGAAAACTCTTAAATAACACCTGGAATTGAATCCGGGATCGTCTGCATGCAAAGCGTCTCTTAAGAGTCAAACGAGGTGTTACATTTTTTAACATCATGTCTTACTGGGTCTGAGTTCTCCCTGTAATAACCTGTTCATACAATACCATCCTGCCTCCTCTCCTTGCCTGAGAGTATCCAAAATACGTGTTTATGAGTGAGGGCTCACCCCACTTGGTTCCCCTTTTCTTGCCTTTTTTTGATAGAGGGGTGTGTGTGTGTGTGTGCGTGTGTGTGTGTGTGTGTGTGTGTGTGTGAGAGAGAGAGAGAGAGAGAGAGAGAGAGAGAGAGAGAACTGCTTCACACCCTGCCTGGCCAGCTAACTGTATGTCGCCCAGCCAGGAGTTTCTTGTCTTATACGTGGACAAGTAGCCAGGTACTTGGGTTGAGACCCTTTGACCACACTATGAGATTTTTAAAGGGAAAAGCTCTTTATTTCCTAACATACAACCTCAATTCACTAGAGCACGGGAGTATTAGAAAACATATCAAAGCATTACATGGTGTTAAAGAACTAAGAAAAGAAATAAAAACATGAGACTAAGTTGTACTGTCACTGGTGTTACCTTGGTATTCTCCTCCATCGAATGAACACAAGCCTGCTGGAACTTTGAAAACAGAAGCTGGTCAAGACAGACTTCACTCCATTTCACCCCTGTTCCTGGTTCTTGGTTACGGCCCCTCTCACAGTGCATCCAGACCTTTTAATCCTTCCTGTCTCAACTGCTTTTAGTCCCCATATGTGTTCTGCCATGCAACTTTTCTCCAGTCATATCCAGGTATATATCCCCGCAGACTTTTATGGTACAGTTCAGGATATCCAAATAGCCATCTGTCTTGCCCCTTTCTCGCAGGTGGGCAAATAGTA
This sequence comes from Gekko japonicus, assembly GCF_001447785.1. NCBI lineage: Eukaryota > Metazoa > Chordata > Lepidosauria > Squamata > Gekkonidae > Gekko > Gekko japonicus. The sequence continues at coordinate 829,296 of NW_015177021.1, read as the reverse complement.
ATCTCTATCCTACCTATTTATCTCCATAAAGGAAAACTCAAGTCTCCTCTCAGCCTGAAATCTGAGGAGTTTATTGTGTTGTTCCCAGGAAAGAATGTTTGCTCTGAGATCAGGGCCTTGCTGAGTGTTAATCGAGGTACCCTATCACAGCACTCCCACCCAGTGTTCCCTCTGAGCTGAGTTAGTGTGAGCTAGCTCAGAGTTTTTCAGCCTCCAGCTCACACATTTTTGTCTTAGCTCAGGAAGGATGGCTCCAGAGCAAACTGATTTATGCAGTAGCCAAATCGCTGGCTCACAACTTTAAGGCCAGTAGCTCACAAAGTAGGATTTCTGCTCACAGGACTCCACAGCTTAGAGGGAACATTGCTCCCACCTCACTTCACATTCCCTGCAGCCAGAATGCAGCTGCAGGGATCTAATTGCCCAAGGGCCACAGGGTCCTGCTACGGATTGAGACCACAGCACAGGGGGAGGAGCAGCTGCAGCCTTCCGCTTCTCCCCACACACATGCCAGAATGGCCCAGGGGTGTTATTTCTCTCACAGGATGGGGGGGGGGCTGCAGTGCAGTGCAACCCGGCAGGGCAAATAATGCCTACAAGGGCTATTTTGGCTCAGGAAAATCCCTTAGGGTGGAAGAGTTTTATAAATAACATCAGTGTTTCATTTAAGAACAATGTGCCCAGCTAATATGTACTTTTTACCTACAACATACACATCAAGTTTGGAAAGGCTAGCATATATTTGGTAGTCAAGAACTGCAGTGTTATGTGTGTCTGCACCATTCATAAATAACACGGCGTATGTTATTTTGTATTAGGGATTTTATTTCTAAGTACAAACCATAACATTATTTTCAAAATCCATGGAGCAGCCCTCATATTCCTTTCAGTTGTCTGGCACGGAGATCCGAACTGCAGGGACCCACGTAACTAATGAAGTCTAATATTATCCACCATGGGGTTTTCAACCCACTCTTAAGTAGATTTGTTCTGCTTCATATTTCTCCCTTGAGATTGCAGCACATTTACCCCTTCTTGTTGTTTTCAGCTGTGGGACTCTGGGGCCTCACAGGGCTGAGATGATAAACATTTAACAAGGGGAGTCCCCCCCCCCCTTCCCCTTTCTGTCTTTTTCGTGTTCATTAGGCTGCCTTCTTTGTTTAAAGACATTTAATAACAGGAACTGCATTTTCCCCATCAATATGTGCCCTGGCTTCTGCATCTTAACCCCAGCAGATCAAATTTGTTTTGCTAAATTACACCTTGTTATTTTTTGATAGTGGTAGCTGAGGTCTCAGCATCTGGCAGCCAACCACTTGCCGTAAATTGTATTAGGTAAAATTACAGCTTGTGTCAAAATTAAGCTGCTTGTTTTCTTTATTGAGACTGAAGCTGCATGTTAAATCCCAACAAATGGCTACTGCTGAAAATGACATCCTTTTGTCAAATTTCTGTGTCTGAAATCAGTCCTTTTCTGTCATTCCGCATAACCCTAGGAGTACTGGCCATGTGATGTGGCGTAGCCAGTACACCCATCCAGGGCAGTCATTTATACAAAGGGTGGCAAGAAATACACATAAGGAGCAATGCTAAAAAGGTCTCCTCAGAAGTAAGACTCATGTTATTCAGTGGAGCTTACTCCCAGGGAAGTTTCTTTAGACTGAAGATACTGTGTGTCATAGGTTCTAATACTACACATTACTGAGGGAGAATGGAGCCATTGTTCAGGTGGCATCTCCGTGTGTGATATAAAAGTTGAGAACCAAACTAGACAACACCATTTTCTGAACATCGGGTTGGGCTTCCCCCCAATCCAGCCCTCACACCATCCAGCCATGCATCACACTGATGGACTACACATGCAGTTCCTCAAAAGGGGCAAATAATGCCCCCCCAGGGCCAGTTTGGATCAGGAAGATGGTACATACAAATCGGGACTATGCAAACACGGGAAACGAGTTCCAAAAAAATTGTCTCATCTGATTTGCTGCTTAATTAGCTAAGTTAAGAATGGTAAAGCAATGCAGTCCCATGATCCATTTCTAAATATTAATTATATTTCAGGACACCAGAGACCAACTCAGAAACAACCACCCCTAATAATGGCCCAAAAGAAAGTTTTCATCCAAACAAGGAAACAGAAAAAACTGCACTTTATTGTTGGTGGATATGCTTACTTGCTCCCCAAGACATCCATCATCCTCCGATGTCCTGTGAGAAGATTCCGGAAACCGATGATCACATGGGAGAAAGATGGCAAGCGACTCATCAGCTCAGTTCACGTCACTATTGCTCCGTATGGCTATATGAAGATCCATCGATTGAAGCCCTCTGATACGGGAACGTATACTTGCACAGCAGGGCCAGCTCGGGAACATTTTGTGATTAAACTAATTGGTGGTCACAACAAACGTATTGCCACTCTGTCAGCTGGAATAAAGGAAGAAGAAGCCCCAAAGAAGGCCAGTTTGAATGATGCCTTGCATACCCAGGAAAAGCATCAGAATGGAATTGTCTTCAATGGAAGCAAGACTGAGAAACGAGGACTTCTTACTGAGTCTAGCAGTCGATACGATGATGTTGTCTCTAAACTTCTGGAATACAGAGGCTGGCCTCGTAACAATGCCAATTCAGGTGAAACTCAAGACTCCAGTGAGAGAAACATCTCTTCTGATGAAGATCAGGGCCAGGAGTACAACCTTCCTTTCACCATGGTAGCCAGTCAGGATCGTTTGGATGACATCCTAGGGAACTTATCTCAACAGCCCGAAGAACTTAAGGATGGCTATAGCAAGCAGCTCATTGCACAGCTGGCCCATGACATTTTCAAGAGCCATTTGGAACATCAGGAGTCTTTTTTCAAAGCCCATGGCACGCGAGTCAGTTCGGCTTCAGTGGAGTTCCCATTCAGTAAGCAGGTTTCTGAGTTTGCCAGTTCCTTAAGAGCTTCTTCTGCCGAAGCACATTTGTCGACATCAGCAGAACTTATCAATGGCCCCCACAGGCCACCAAAAAAACCTGCGATCCTCAAGAAGATCTCTGCAGCACAGCAGCTCTCAGCATCCGAAGTGGTCACTCATCTAGGACATACTGTAGTTCTAGCCAGTGGGACCTTGAGTGTTCTGCTTCATTGTGAAGCTGTTGGGAACCCAAAGCCCACCATTAGCTGGGTGAAGAATGGAGAGGCTGTGAATTTCAGTGACAGGTAACACAGATAATGTTAGCTTTATCATAATCCCCGCAAGTGTATGAACTTTCTGCACTTTTCTGTTTTAGTGTTGATATTTCGATTGTTCACAGTACCGGTCATGTTGCATCCATCTCCTGGTCTATTGTTTGCACTGCCAGGCTAGTGAGTTCAAGCTGAGCCTTAGTTACTTCTGATTAGAAACATTGCAAGACACGATCGATAGTCATTGGTGGGATACTTGGTTTAGTCTCCCCTGCACCAGAAAGAGATAACAGAGACTTAAGGTGGTAGAGTAGACTATGGACCAGACTAAATGTTGCAGTTTTTAAAGAGTTGGGTCCGATTTCTCTGAACCCAAATCATGTTCCTCACAGCCACACAACAGCTGCAGGGAGGAACTGTTTCTAAAAAAGGAGAGCCCAAACCAGCTTGGAACAGTGCCACAGGGGAGGACGGGGGTCACTGGGCGTATGGAGGGGGAGGTATTTGTGAATTTCCTGCATTGTACAGGGGGTTGGACTAGATGACCCTGGAGGTCCATTCCAACTCTATGATTCTATGATTCTGTGCCCCCCCCCCAAAAAAGCCATTTTCCTACATCAAAACTGTTCAGGAAGGGGATTATTTTCCCAGTTTGTGCACATGGAACAACAGAATTGCAGAAATTCCCCAGTGCAGTTTTCATGTGCGAAAATGGCTTGGGTCATAGCACCATTCTGAGCCCCTTTAAAAAAAACATATTTTTTTACTTTGGCCCCATGTTAAAGCTATCTGAACAGCCGGAAGAACTTAAGGATGTCTGTGGCAAGCAATTCATCACACAGTTGGCCCAGGGGTACCATTCTGAATGCTCCCATATGTTTGGTTCCTCTCTATAAGCAGAAATCCACCACATCTGCTGTGTCAGTTTTATAATTACACAGGTTTTTAAAGGTAAGTGAATATTTTTTAAAAAACGGACACCCCCCCCCTTCGCATGCTGAACCATGCTGCCACTTCGTCAGTGTATCACCCCATTTGGGGGGGAAGGGCCAGTATGTACCATGTGGCACTTTGCATTCCAACACACTTTTGGAAACAAGACAGTAGCTACACTTACTGCTAAGAACACATGAAGCTGATACTGAGTCGGATGGGTCCATCTGATCCAGTAGAGTCTACCTGGACCAGCAGCAGCTCTTTCCCAGTCCTGCTACCTGAGATTCATTTAATGGAAGGTGCTAGGGATTGAAGATGGGCTCTTCTGACTGCATAGCATGTGCTCTATCACTGATCTACTGCATGTCCTCTTAATGTGAATCCTTCTATTTTACATGCCAAAGGAAAGAAAAGGGGGGGGGGAGGATCTCATGTTCCATCTCTGATCTCTCTAATGAAAAGAGTGGTTCTTAACCTTTAATTCACTACCTCCCACCAAGAATGCAACATTATCCCTGAATGTCCCCAAACCACCAGTAAATACATTAGGACATAAAAACAGCACTCCAGACAATGTAACTTTATTTATATGGGAATATGGATGATATGTATACATACAAGCCACAGATCTCAAGTATACATTCAATGAGGCCCTTGTGTGTGATGGCCTTCAGCCAATGTTAGATCTGATTCTTTTTTTGTTGTGTGCCACTTAAATACATTTATTTATTAATTAAAGTATTTATACCCTGCATTTCTCTTGTAGCTCACAAGATCAAATTTTAAAACATACAAAATACAATAACTCCTCCCCTTCCCAAGAAAATGGAAACACATATGTTTTATTCCCTACTGATCAGCTGCCTTGGTGTACTTTTTTAAGGGCTAGGGGGAGAAGTACAGGATCTGGGATTGTATCCTCAGGGTATGGTAAGCACTGTCAGAAGGCATTGGAAACATGGGGAGAAGGGTCAGTCTGAAATCTCAGATCCTCAGGGTGTGGTAAGCACTGTCAGAAGGCATTGGAAACATGGGGAGAAGGGTCAGTCTGAAATCTCAGATGTCCCCCATTCCCCCCAGCAAAGTTCTGAATGCAAGCCAAGATTTGTAGATCACCCCCTGGGAGGCCACATGGCTCCCCTTAAGAATTAATGAACTGGCCTTGGGTAGCCCAGGCAAGCCCAATCTTGTCAGATCTTGGAAGCTAAGCTGGTCCAACCTTGGCAAGAACTTGGATGGGAGACCTCCAGAGGAATACCAGGGCCCGGGATGCAGAGGCAGGCAATCAAGCCACCTCTCTCAACATCCCTTGCCTTCAGGTTCCACTAGGAATCTCCAGAAGTCAGCCATTTTTTCCAGGCATGCACACTCAGAGAGACATACACATACATGCACACACAAATACAAAACATTCAAACCCCCATTAGGGGTCGACAGAAGTCACCATGACTTCCAGGCATGCAAGCACATACATACACACGCACACCCAAAAAAGAGCACACACACACAAACAAAAAAAGAAAGGACTGAAGTGTGAGTTATTATCAGGCTTGACTCAAGCATGTTAAGTAGGGCTGCCGAGTCCCTGGTGGTAACAGGGGATCTCCTGCCCCCCAGTTCTGGTTGCCTGCTGCCTCTCCAAACGGTGGTGGAACAAAGTGTTGTTGTTGTTTTTATACCCAGCAACGTTGCATGTGATGCTGTGTCACTTTTAGTAAACACTGAGAAGTGACATAGGGTGACTCTAGGAATTGCCAGACAGTCTATATTTTTTACCAGAAGTGACATCGTTATGCCCATGTGCTGCCTCCCCCACCACATCCCCATCTTTAATCCTCCCACTGGTTACCACGCTCGGCCTGGCAACCATAATGCTGAGGTATTGAGGCAGTTGTTCAGTGTGGGATAATGCATCTGCACCGTAGTTTATCACATTCTTATACTGTCATTTCCTAAGAAAATCAGGGGAGCATGTGTTGTTGTTGTTCAGTCGCACAGTCGAGTCTGACTCTTCGCGACCCCATGGACCAGATCACGCCAGGCCTTCCTGTCTTCCGCCGTCCTCTGAAGTTGGCTCAATTTCATGTTCGTTGCATCTATGACACTGTCTAACCATCTCATCCTTTGCCGTCCCCGTCTTCTTTGACCTTCAATCTTTCCCAGCATCAGGGTCTTCTCCAGTGAGTGCTCCCTTCTCATTTGGTGGCCAAAGTATTTGAGCTTCAGTTTCATTATCTGGCCTTCCAGGGAACAGTCAGGGTTGATTTCTTTGAGGATTGACTGATTTGATCTTCTTGCAGTCCAAGGGACTCTCAAGAGTCTCCTCCAGCACCATAGTTCAAAAGAATCTATTCTTCGGCGCTCGGCCTTCCTTATAGTCCAACTCTCACAGCCATACATGACTACTGGGAATACCATTGCTTGGACCATGCGTATTTTTGTTGGCAGGGTGATGTCTCTACTTTTTATCATGCTGTTTAGGTTCGCCATCGCTTTCCTCCCAAGGAGCAGGCGTCTTTTAATTTCATGGCTGCAGTCACAGTCTGCGGTGATCTGGGATCCCAGGAACGTGAAGTCTGTCACTACTTCCACGACTTCCCCTTCTATTTGCCAAGGAGTGATGGGGCCGGATGCCATGATCTTAGTTTTTTTGATGTTGAGCTTCAAGCCCACTTTTGCGCTCTCCTCTTTTACCCTGAGCAAGAGGCTCTTTAGGTCCTCTTCACTTTCTGCCATTAGAGTGGTATCGTCTGCATATCTGAGGTTGTTGATCTTTTCCCCAGCAATCTTAATTCCCGCTTGTGATTCATCCAGGCCAGCATTTCGCATGATGTACTCTGCATATATATTAAATAAGCAAGGTGACAATATACATCCTTGTCGTACTCCTTTTCCTATGCTGAACCAATCAGTTGTTCCATATCCGGTTCTAACTGTCGCTTCTTGGCCCTTATACAGGTTTCTCAAGAGACATGTGAGGTGGTCTGGTACTCCCATCTCTTTAAGGACCTGCCATAGTTTGTTGTGATCCACACAGTCAAAGGCTTTAGCATAGTCAATGAAGCAGAAGTAGATATTTTTCTGGTACTCTCTTGCTTTCTCCATAATCCAGCGAATGTTGGCAATTTGATCTCTAGTTCCTCTACCTCTTCGAAACCCAGCTTGTACTTCTGGTAGTTCTCTATCCACGTACTGTTGAAGCCTAGCTTGTAGGATCTCCACTAGCTTTGTTGTTAGTGATGCTTTCTAAGGCCCATTTAACTTCACATTGCAGGATGTCTGGCTCGAGATCAGTGATTATACCGTTGTGGTTGTCAAGGACATCGAGGTCTTTCTTGTATAGTTCTGTGTATTCTTGCCATCTTTTCCTAATTTCATCTGCTTCTGTTAAGTCCCTACCGTTTTTGTCCTTTATCATGGCCAGCTTTGCATGGAACGCTCCCTTAATTTCTCCAATTTTCTTGAAGAGATCTCTAGTTCTTCCCATTCTATTGTTTTCCTCTATTACTTTGCACTGTTCATTCAGGAAGGCCTCCTTATCTCTCCTTGCTGTTCTCTGGAAAGTTACATTCAGTTGGTTCTCTTATTTATCCCCATAACAGGCACGTGAGTGGTGCTGGTTTGAGAGACTGTGGTGGTTCCAAGGTCACCCAGGCAGTTTGGTGTAGTGGTTAAGTCGCAGATCTAATCTGGGAGAACCGGGTTTGATTCCCCACTCCTCCACTTGCACCTGGCTGGATGACCTTGGGCAAGCCATAGTTCTGGCACAGCTGTTCTTGAAAAAGAACAGTTTCTGTCAGAGTTCTCTCAGCCCCACCTACCTCACAGGGTGTCTGTTGTGGGGAGGGAAAAGGAGTTTGTAAGCCGCTCTGAGACACCTTCGGGTAGTGAAGGGCGGGGTATAAATCCAATCTCTTCTTCTTCTTCTTCTTCATGACTAGGTACAAATTTGAACCTGATTCTTTCTAGCTCTCTGTCCCATTAGAGCACACTTGAATGACGCCATCTCATGCTTTGAACTTGACCTGTGGCACACTTGCCAAGAAAAGGATGGCCATTGCTGACTTAAGGAATCTTGAGTAGCTGAACTAGGAAAGACCTGCATCTGATACTTTTGGAGAGCTGCCGACAGAGCAGATGGCGCTGGGTTTGACATGCCAGTACCTTAGCTGTGTTCAGGGCCGCTCCCAATCAGTGTTGACATGACAGGAGACAAAAAGGCATGGCCAGTGAGTGCTCTCCCTGCTGACAATGTTTATTTGTGCATAAAAGGCCTTACACCCCAGCTAGGTGGTCAGCTATTCTATCGTCAGTTTGCTGTGCTGTTATATGCATAGGATTGCATGGCTGGTGCTGAATGAGGGAGCAGCTTAAGACTGCCGTTGTGCTTGGAGGCATCTGCTTTCGCTGACGTGCTTGCAAGGCAGAAGTCCAAGAAAGCGCTGCCAGTACACATTTCCTCTGTGTAAATTATGGGCCTGAGGTTAAACATCCAAGTCCGGTCACCGGGGTCAACCTAGGAAATGAGAAAGCATATAAGAGTCAACTCTCAGGGCTAAAATTAATTTTAAATGGCTGTTTTTGTGGAATATCTAGCAAGTCCTTGATTTATCCAAGGTACCGTTTGTCACTGTGGTTTAGAGATGCAGTTAGCTTGCTTGCAGCTTTCCCTCTTCCGTGGTTAAAATGCTCTCCAAATGCAAAGGTCTCTGTAATTTACTAGCATTAGCAATGTCATTTTAAACAGCCCTTTCTTTAATTATTTCTTTCCTGGCAGATAGAATATTAGATTTTTGACCACAAAAAGAAAACGTTAAAAAAGAGGGGTGGGGGAAGGAAATTTCCAATGTGAGAACAAGAATGCATATGTTATGGAAAGCACATGTAGTCTTAATCAAGACGAGGCCTATGGTATATATTTTGCTGGACATAGTCCTGTAAAAATATCTTCCTGGCTTGCAGAAAGTTGCATACACAGATTTGCATTGCCAGTAGTTACATCCTGTAGGAAAAGTGCACATCAAGTGATTTTAAAAAGGGGTGGGGGAAAGAATGATTCTGTTTGAAACTACTGTATTCTTTGTGCTGTGCTTTTAAAAGAAATTAGGGATGCATAAAGTCCGCAAAGGATTATGCTGGATATCACGTGCATGAAAATGTTATATTGTTTCCACGCCATAAACAGCCATTCTTTAGGAACATCTACCCATCTGCTTTGAACAAATAGCTCTTTTTTTTACTATAACAGTTAATCAAGTTGAATCTTACAAAGGATTATAATACTGACAAAATACTGCTGTCTGCCTCCTATGAGCAAGGGCTGCTGATAGGTAAAGGCTTCCCTGCCTACAGGAGTTTATTTGTTTTACTGCATAAATCTATCAATCTTGATATTAATGGATACTTGGAAGGGAAGCCGGGGTCATGCCCACTGGCCCTGTATTCCACAGGGTTATTTGCACATGTAGGAAGTCAACATGCATTCAGATGATCATAGTAAGCTATTAGGTGAAACACCTTGGGCACATGGAGATCAGTGGTGTGGCTGGCAAACATGAGTTGGTACCATGGCTAGTATCAGAGCATATATTTTGCAGAAGGTCCCTGGTTCAAGTCCCGGCATCTTCAATTAAAAGGTCATAGGTAATATGAAAGACCTTGATCTGAGACCCTGGAGAGCTGCTAACAGTCAGAGTAGATGGTGCTGATTTTGATAAACTTACCCGTTTAACAGCTAACTTATACAAGCTATTCACTGTGCACATACTTATTGATATAATTAATTGATTGACCCTCAAAAAATGGGGGTTGTGAAACTGGAAGGTCAATCTAAGTCTGTGAGAGGTTGGCCCCAGGCAGTGAATTTTGGTGGGGTGGGTAGCAGCCCCCAATACCCTTGCCTTGTTTTCTTCACTACTGCTGCTGCCTCGTATGCATCAGCCATACCCCTGCCTAGGAGCCAGGACAGCTAACCTTCCATCCATCTTAGCCAATCTATGGGAAAGCCTTCTTGGCATTCCCCACTGTGTTTAAAGACACTTGGGAAATGAAGAAGCAGCTTTAGCTGCTCTGGGCAGTGACAGTGAGAGAAGGTGGTAGTGGCATCAGCGGATACCTCTTGTTGAAGGCCAAACTACACAGTATTTTTTTTAACAAGTAGGATCCAAAATGGTCCCATGGGGGGGATCTTCCATAACTTTGGATCAAATAACTCCCCACCAGGGCTGTTTTGGCTCAGGAAAATGGCATGGGAAGGAAGAGCCACTCCCCCCCCCCATGCTTCAGTTTTGAGCCAAATTGGACACCTGCTGCTGTGTGGCTACAGGGCAGGCTTGTTAAAAAATTTATTGTACAGTTTGGCTCTGAGTCACCACTGATTAAACACCCAGAAATACCAAAGTAGCCATGATTTCTGGCCTGTTGTACTACTCAGAGTATTACAGGGTTTCTTCTTTAATTTGTGTCAGGTCATTTTGAAAAAAACTGTGCCTACTGAAATAAAAAGCAAGGAGTGCAGTCCTGCTCCGACTGAAATCTGTGTGGCATCAGTTGTACCTCTAAAATATATTAGGTGTACATCTTTAAAAAGTTGTCCGTATTAAATGGCCCTAACAACTTTAGAGTTCAGTTTCAAATAATTTCTTCTATGTAATTTTTATTTAAAAAAACCACATTGGACTAGCTATGTTGTAGGCATAGCTGTGAACGTATTTTGTATGGCTAAGTGAAGGACGCAGACAGTCTTGAAGGTTACCCTTGTTGATTATTGTTTCCTTGAGAAGAAACCAGGGCTCCCCGTTGGGCTGGAGTTCGGGAGCTGTTCTGAAAGTTTAAATTGAGTGTCATTTTTGTCTTGTACATTTTTGCTGAGCAATGTGAAGGTCGACATTGCTGGTGGTAGAATGCATCCCTCCCTCTGTATTGCTTCCACCTTCTTTTATCCCCTCCCTGAAGTATTCAATGGGTGGCCTTAATCTGGTTTCTTTTAGCGTGCTGCCACCCATGGTGCTGTGAGAGAGATCAAATGCTCCTGACTTCATGGGTCATGAGACAGCAGTTTTCATTTTGGGAGGGGGATCTCGTCAGCTCAGAGTAAGTGACTTGATTTTGATTGCACTTGGATGGGCTTTCTCATTCCGTCTCTCTCATCTTCTGTTGTCAGCTCCCCACATCGCTTCCCCACTTTCTGTTTCTATCACCATCCTGGCAAAAGAGTTTATGTAAAACAGCTGCTGCAGTTTTCATGTGAGAAAAGCTAACTTTCCTTTAGGCTTTTGTAATTTTGTAATTAATTTGAACTGAGAATGAATGAAGAAGGGCACCAGGACGCCAATATCTGAAGCCGCGGAAGGAAGCCGGATGACAACTAGCCCGGGGTGCTGGTAGGCAGTCACCACCCTGTAGATAAATGTGGCCCCAGTCAGGTTAATTGGTTGGTTAGAACCACTATGTAAACCTCCCAGAGACCCTTCGGGGTCAGGGCGGTATATAAGCCGAAGGTATAAATAAATAAATAAATAAATATTTCCAGTTATACACATCATATTAAACATGTGACTGGATCAGGACTACTCAAAGGCTTCCAGAGGCCAGACTATATCTATATATATACACACACACACACTTATCTGCTACAGAGACCCTGTGTCAGGCAAGGGGTGTAGCCCATTGGGCCTAATCTGCTGCCTTGTCTGGGTGGCCCATGGAATTTTCTGGACTTGATGTCAAATTTGTACTTAGCTCACGTGCCCTGCCCCATGGGTCTTGATAAGGAGGAGGAGGAGGAGATGAGGAGGAGGAGGAAGAAGAGGAGGAGGAGGAGGTTTTATATCATGCCCTTCACTACCCAAAGGAGTCTTGGAGTGGCTTACAATCACCTACCCTTCCCCTCCCCACAGCAGACACCCTGTGAGGTAGGTGGGGCTGACAGAGCTCTGAGACAACTGACTGACCCAAAGTCACGTGGAGGAGCAGGGAATGAAACCCGGTTCTCCAGATTAGAGTCCTGCTGCACATGACCACTACACCAGACTGGCTCTCAGGATGGCCCAGCCTAGCCTGATCTCTTCAGATTTTGGAAGCAAAGCAAGGGTAGCTCTGGTTAGTACTTGGATGGGAGACCACCAAGGAAGTCCTGGTTCACAGTGCAGAGGTAGGCAATGACAAACCACCCCTGTTCGGTTTTTTGCCTTGAAACTCCTCAGAGCTTGCCATAAATCTGCTGTGACTTGATGGCACTTGACAAACACAAAGGCCCCCACCTCAGTTGCTGTGTGGGCCTGCTCCTTTCCCTTGCAGGCTTGCAGTTCGTGCTGTATTGCAAAATAGATATGATCACTGGATAATGTTTCTCTGTTTTGCAAATGGCATTGGTCTGACAGATATTTCCTAGAGCTTAAACAGGCAGTTTTTCTGGAACTAATAAGACTTTTTAAAAACCTATGGATTTTGAATATGGGACAAGCATTTTTAATATATAGTAGTGATTTCGTCCAGTTAGTGGGCAATGGATGGTTCCCAGCAGTTTGGGACGTTGCCTGAGGGCTCTGTTCCGATGCAGCATTTTTTGTACTAGAATTGCCAGTTGGCCATGGAAATAAAACTGATCTGGCCTGCTCCAGGCCCTTCAACAAGAGATTTGAAACTTCAGCAGGTAAAGCTTTTGGTGACAGCTAAACCTAATCACCTGCTAATGGCTGCATATCATTCTGCTGTTAAAGGGACAGCTAACAAGGGCCAATTCCAAAACTGGCAACTTGTTTCCTATTTGCTCTGTGAAACAAGGTCGATGGAAATGGCCTGGGGAAAGGTCCAGAGGTGCGTATCTCTGTCTTTTGGAGCAGTCCAACAAGAGAGTTGCCTGAAATGAAGTGAGGGCTGTGTGCCAGAACTGATTTGTAGGATGAGGATAATAATACTTAGCATTCATGCATGTTATCATGTTGTAATCAGTCCAGCAATTCTGCCAGGGAGGTGAGGGTTATTATCCCAGTATTAGAGAATGGGAAGCCAAGATGGCTTGGGCTGCATGCATCTACACACTGGTGGGTTTTGTGGTCTCGGGCTATAGCAGGAGTCTTTAATCTGTGGCTCAGTGGTCCTTCTTATAGTGGTTCTTTATTGCTCATTGGTTCCATTTGGTGCAGTTTGGTTCCTTGAATTATAATAGGTCATTGATCTCTGTTCTATAGCAACCATTCACCTTCTGGATTGTCTTATCCACACAGGGAAACCCAGTTGTGAAATACTGCTGCATCGTAACAAGAGAGAACTTGGCCCCCTGGAATATTAATTCAGTTTCTTGCCCAGCAAAAAAAAAAAAATCCTTTTGTGATTTTAGATCACCCAGCTAGACCTTCTGGATCTCGTTTGTCTGTGTGTCACCTCAACAGTCTCATTCATCCAGATGATTTATACATTTGAATAAACAGAGTTGTTTACACTGGACTATATGGGTGACAGGCAGAGAACTTAGATAACCAGTCAATGAGATAACCAAGAACTAAGGACCAAAGTAGACATGACATACAGTTACATGTCTCTTTTTCTCCCAGTGGTTGGTTCAAATGAAAAGCAGCCTCAAGTGGCTGCAAGTTTAAGTAGAGGGGGAATATGGGAGGGCCTGTTTCAGCTCTTTCTGTTTGCCCTTTCAAAACATGATCCCACAGCTGGTATCTCACTCCTGGTGGAGAAAGGATGGGATCGGTTCTTCTGTGATGCATCACCACTGATGAAATAACCCCAGGAATCACAAAGCATTGTGCCACAGAAAATGCAGGAACTTGACTGGAAGCTGTCAAGGGCATTGTGCCCTCCAACTAATTACCTTTCAGCCATTCAAGGCAGAGGGCTTCAAGCTGTACTGTCAGTTGCAGCTCTGGAGAACTGAGCATAGGTCCCCAGTGTCGCATGTGGCTTGGCCATATGACAGGGGACAGTGGTGGGTCTTTGGGGACCTTGCAGAGCAGGGGACTGTGAATAACAAGGCTGTTTACAGAGGCCCTAGAGACTCTGTAGTTAGACAGTACTGTGAAGCCATAGAGTATATATGGGCAATACTGGGTTGTGTTGACTTTTAGGCTATTCAGCTTACTCTGATGGTGCACTACAAAGGAGTGAACAAATCTATCTGTTTCTCCTCTTTCTACCAGTCAGCCCAGATAATATTTCACGGCATGTAAACTGTAGTGTCCAGGTAGGAAATGAAATGTCAATGCACACTGTGTAAGCTTATATTATTTAAATCAGGACCTTGTGGGCTGTTAATGTAGAACTCTGTAACCTTATTTAATCAATCAGAATTTACCAACCTAGAATGCATGAAACTTTACACCTGCCTGTTCTTCTTTATATATTTATTTATAAGTTTTGGAGGCTCTGGTGGTACTTTTTCCTCTGGTGGCCCCAGTTCAGAAGTGCTGAGTAATAGAACGCTTGATAACCAATCTTTGATCAACATATTTACATGTTCCTGCAGGATTCTTCTTCAGCCAGATGACTCCTTGCAGATCCTGGAGCCAGTTGAAGCTGATGTTGGCTTCTACACCTGCAATGCAACTAATGCATTGGGATCTGACTCTGTTTCCATTGCTGTCACATTAGCAGGTAACATGTTCTCAGTGACCATCACAAAAGTTTCCGTGTTCCAGTCTATCACAAAATTAAGCACAAACAGGAGCCAAGCCAGAGGACCACATCTGACACACATGCTGGAAGCCTTGCACACACTGCATTTTTTAAGCTCAGGACCCGAACAGATGACAGAAAGATAGTCAGGGAAGGGCTTGGCAGCCTCCACCCTACAACCTGGGCTCAGGCTTCTGTTCCAGCTTGTCAGAGCCTCCCTCAGCCTCCACCAGAATTGCCATGGGGCTTGCTGACTTGTGTCCACCTCCTACCCTCCACGCAGCTTGGAACAGTGGGTGGGCAGTCTCTCTGTGCTGGGCCAGCCGTGCCAGTGCCAGTCACACTTGAAGAGTTCTGACTTCTTGCAAGAGTTCCCAGTCTTGGACGAAGCACTGGCAATTCTTACACCCAGTCTGCTGCTTGATGTGGAGCACATCCTTTCTTCAGGCATCCCCCTTGTCACCATCTCTTCCACCATTTCCAGCTCTGGGCAACAATCACACATTTCATTCCATCTATGAAATGCAAATTTCATATAGCCTCAGTTTGCCTCAGTGCCATTTGGGGAAGGAAGAGGGCAACCCATCGGCCTTCACTTAGTTTTGAAATCCAAAACCAGCTCCCACAGTCTGTTATTAATGTTTTGAGGGAGTAAAGATTTGTCCTTTCGAACTTTGTTTTTCCTTAAAATGCTAATAGCAAAGCAGATAATTCAGTCCTGAATAGCAAAACCCTGTTTGGCCTAAGGCAAACTGAGGCCTGTGAGGCTGCATTTGATAAATGCAAGTGTGTCCCCTCTGAGTCATCAGACTGTGGGTTGAGTTTATTTGTCCTTTTCTTATAGACCCTGCATATATGAATGATAGGCGATAGCAAATGCTCTGTTAGCCCTATCATAGAACTAGCACTTCCTAGATAGGAAAGTCAGCATGATGTAGTGGTTAGAGTGTCAGAGGAGGATCTGGGAGACCCAGGTTTGAATCCCCACTCTGCCACAGAACCTCACAAGGAGACTTTGGGCCAGTCACATACTCTTAGCTTAATCTACCTCACAGGGTTGTTGTTAGGGTGAAATGGAGGAAAGGAGAATGATGTAAACTGTTTTGGGTTCCTATTGGTGAGAAGGGAGATACATAAATGAAGATAATGAATATTGACAGTTAAAATGGTTTTGTTTTACCATGTAGATATTTTTCTGTTTCTCTGCAAATTTTTGTGTCAAGGAAGTTGTATGAGAGAAGCATATATCCAAATCAACTTGGTGAAGGGGTTTTTTTTTTAGGAGGAGAGGAGTCATAAAAAGTCAGACCACATGATTTAATTCCACATTTCAGGAGTTTAACCTCTTCTTCCTCATCTTTTTTAAGGTTGAAGGAGTAAAATCTCAGGGTGAAATTTCAGAACTAAAGGGTAGACAATATCGTGTTTGGTTTGAGTTTTGGGTTTTGTGAAGGGTTTTTTTTGTTTTTGTTTTTGCTATGAGGGCTACCCCTGTTTTTTATTCCAGAGCTCTCATGCACAGTTAGAAAGTGCCTCTAAACATTACTCCACCCTTGGGGCTGGTTCAAGACATTCAGGTGTCCCAAGCAGGCAGCGCCTCACATCACCTTGGCAAGGGGCACTACAGCAACAGTGGGAAGCACAGATGCAATAGAGGCTTCTCTCATCCTTGCCACACAGTCCTCTGGACTCTGGAGCCCAGCCCTGCCTAGGCAACTAGAAGAGCAGCAGCAAGGATGGGAGGGGGTTTCCTTCCGGATTTGTGTCACCACCATTCAGGACCAGGGCAGGACAGATGAAGGGTTTGTATTTTAAAAGGCTTTGTCTCTAGCCTGCTCTTCACTATACTTGTTCTTTGTCGCCCTTCAGAGACTCAGATATCTCTGGAAAACACCATCCTTCCCCTAACAATCCAGTTGGGGTGGTGCTTTGGAGGGATAATCCAAAATCCCTCTCTGACAGCCAGAGGAGAAAAGGGAGGATGGCCAGAGAGCAGGTGGGGAAGGTAAAGGACAGGATAGCCAAGGAAATTAGGGGCTACTGGGGTCAAAGGGCTGCTCCAGTCTTCACCGTGCTCCAAGCAGCCACTTGTGCCATAAAGTGCCCCCGCCCACCCTTCTAGGCTGTACCCCTTCAGCTCCCAATCTCTGAGCCCTGAGTGTCGGAAAACAAGGCAACACTCAAGATAAGAGTTGGTGATATAAGGCTGCCAGTGGCAGTATTCCTGTTTGAAGAGAGAGGGGTCTTGGATTGCTTGCTGTTGGGGCTTTCTAGCTTGAGACTTCGAATCTCATTCAAGTAGGCTCTTCATAAAGCAGAACTGCCTTACTTTACCTCAAGGTGAAGCAATCGCTGTAAACAGCTCCGTTTTCCAACTTCTCTGGACGTTGTTTTTAAAAATAAGCAGGAGTTCGTTTTGATTGGATGCTTGAGAAATGAAGAATCCTGAAGTCAGCATACTAGGCCTTGTAGTATTTTGTTCACCTGTGCCATTTTAGGGTTTGTGTTGCTGAATGTTCAGGATAGGACTGTACAGAAATCATGTCTCCTCCTATCTTCATGTCTCCTTCCGCTTCCATTTATTCCACCCTCAGCAGCCTGGGGAAACAGTTGTGTTCTCCCCCACCCCTTGGCAACGTTTTAATCTGTTGAAAACTCTCAGAGTTCAACGCCTTAACCTTTGGTTTACCTTGAGCTAATTATACTAAAGTGGGTTTTTGCTCTTCCTGTTCTGCTGTGAATCTTCTCCAATCCAGCTGCCTTGGAATGGGCTGCTGAGCACTGGACAATGAACTTGAATTGATACTGCCAAATAGAGAAGCACTATTACCATGGAAGTTCTCATTTAAATCAATGGGATTAGTCATGTGCTTAAAACTGAGCATTCCTGTACATCATTTATTGGATTGTGGGCTCAGCACTCAGTCAACATCTTGTAGGGTCAAACTCTTCTTTTCCCCCCAGTTCTCGCCAAGGCACGGTTGACAGGCTTTCAGTCATTGGCAAATGAAAGCTCATAACAGATTAACTTTCTTGTTTACATTTGTCCAGCAACGGTTCACTTCAGTGACAGACTAAATATCCTTTGTGCGCTTGGACTTCAGTACTAATGAAAACCTGTCTAGGAAGAGCAAAGGAGATTGTGAGATCGTGGTTGCTTTCTGCTGTTTGGGAAACGGGTTTGGCAGGGAGTCCCAGGAAAATCCAAAGCCACAATGTAAGAGCATAAGAAGAGTTTTGACAGATCAGACCATGGGCACACCTATTCCAGCAAAGATATGCGCATTCACACATTACCTAATAAAAAATGAACCCACAGTAATTTTAATATGGTCATTATAACCAGTTCAGATTAAAATTTAACAATAGTAGGTAATGTTCAGAAAAGGTCAGTCATTCTTCATATTCTGGTACCTTGTTCTACAATTTTCATAGTTCTACTAGGGCAATAGAACGGAGAGGGCTAAGAGTGTCCCCGTCAGTAAAGCAAGTGATAGAGATATTGTCCAACCACCACAGTTATACAAACCTTGCCATCAGACAGGATTGCAGTAATAGGTTTCATGGCCTAGCATTTCTGCCAGCATTGTTAATCTCTTGTGGGCTTGGAGAGGCCTTTTTGGATTCAGTATAAGCAACACCACCATTTCCATTTGCCCATGTGAGTACATTGAGATATTGTTGAGAAGGAGCAGTGACTGTTCTGTCACAGACAAACTCTCTATCTTTCTCCCTGCCTTTCTTCAGCCTTTTTGTGGGGCTCATGGCCTGGCATTGCTAAGGCAACCAAGTGCCAGCTGAACCTATCCTTTTTTTAAAAAAAACACAACTTTTATTTATGGGAATTTTATAGCATAATTGAGGGCAAGAGCAATGTAATGTGAAAAAGAATGAAAATGTAGAATAAGTGGATTATCATTTTATTCAAATTCAGCGGAAATTAAAATGTTACATTAAGAAAAAAATAAACGGAAAGTTACATCCAGACATGTGAACCCAATTAAGGATGAAAGAATTACAAAAGCTAACACATCATCACAAAAATTAAATGAATGAAAGTACTTCCCCCCTCCCCCCAAAAAATGAAGTGGAAGCAGAGCGTGATTGTGCATAACAGTGACTTACTGGTAGAGCATATGCTTTGCTTACGAAAGGTCCACAGTTCAAGCAGTGCCATTTCCAGTTAAAAGGGTCTTAGGTTGCTGGGCTGACAAGGGCTTCTGTTCAATACCCTCGGAGAGCCACCATTATTCTCTCTAAACAGCACTGGACTAGATGGATCGAGGGCTTGGCTCTGTCAAGCAATTTCATGTGCCCTAATGTGGCCAGCTAGATGACTTCTGGGAAGCCCACAAGTAAGCTATGAAAATATCAGGTGGCAGCAATGCTCATGGATTTTCCCCCCTGTGTATTGTATGCTGCCTCTGAGCATGGATGTTCTATTTACCTCTTATGTCTAATCATCAGTGATAAAAACCTGTCAGCCATGATTTTGTATAATCACACACACACCCTTTTTTTAGGCAGCTAAGCGAAGAAAGGTGAATGAGAGGGCAGACAGACCGTAATATCTGGTTAGTAAAGGTAAAGGTTCCCTTGCTCGAAAGCCAGTCGAATCCGACTCTAGGGTTGCGGTGCTCATCTCCATTTCAAAGCCGAAGAGCCAGCGCTGTCCGAAGACATTTCTGTGGTCGTGTGGCCGGCATGACTAACAGGTTTATTAAATTTTTAACTTGAAGCATGCAACCTGCTTCACATACACAGTGAGTGATGCAGTAGCCCTTTGAAAATTCACCATTCTGAACAGTGTGCCTGCATGGATGCTCTTTTTCCGTCAGAAGCAGCTTTCCACGTTGACTGCAGTGATTTTTACCATGCTGTTGGAAACACCTGAAAAAGAGGGCTTGTGATTGTGGTGTTGTTATTACAACTACTGCAACTGTGAGGGGGAAATGTCTGCATTTTATTCCTAAAATGGGTGCTTTGATGTTGCCACTTTCTCATTCTAGTTTTTTTCTAGTTTTATATTCTTACATATGTATATTTCTTTAGGCATTTAAATATTTATACCCTGGCTGTCGCATAGCTCAAGGTGGCTTACAAATTCTAAGTTAAAACAAAGAGAATACTGTAAAATCCACATAACACCTGCCCTCCTCAAAACATTTGGGAGAGATACATGTATAAAACAAAAACCTGTATACGCATGCATGCATATGGTGAAAATCCCAAATGTCACATGTGACAAAATTCAATAATAATTTGCAATCTTAAAAAAATGGTCAGTTGGAACGCCAGATCCCATTAGCCATTAAAAGCTATTGCTAAAATTAGTAAATAGTGAATACCACAACCTTTCTGTTTGATAAAGTCATTTTTCTTTCACACATACACTCTCTGGCAAAATAAATCCTTGGTAAAATATACCCCAGCTCTCCTAGGACCTAAGTCCTGGCTTGCAATTAGGAAAATATCACCTTTCCTTGTCATAAGGCATACTTATTTTTATGTACTTACAGCAAACTTGCACAATTGATTAACTAAATGCAGCTTTCTTGTTATTTCTAATTCCTAAATGCTCTTTGGTGTATGGCCTATGGCTCTTAAGTGTGAATAAAGTGAAGTGTACGGCATGATGTTATGTTCCCCTCCCACTGACATATTTCTAGTGAAAATCAATACAATTGGTTCTCCTTGTAAATGAACACAGTAAGAAGGGCTAAGCATTTTCCCCTAACTTCGATATAATACAAAACACTGGAGTAATGTGTCCATTATGGAGCTCTCCCACTGATAATAGAACAACATCAACAGATGAATTTAACATGGAATTTAGCATTTTGTTGCGTAGCATAGTACTCTGGTTTGTAGAGACTTTACAATCTGTTATATTCCTGATGGGTGGGATCCAAAGGCTATAACTGCAGAGCACAGTCTTGGAAGAGAGCCTCTTTATTTAAGTCACAGTTTTCATCCAAGTCAATTCATGGAGATTAATCTATCGTTGCCTTGGGGGGGGGGGTATGAAGGAGATGGATAGGCTTGTGGGTTTTCAGTAACCAGCAGCCATTTTTCTAATAAAATGGTCCATGTCTTGGTTTGATTTTCTCATGCAAACAAATTAGCAAATGCAATTCTTCTGGGTCAGATTTTCTAGAGACAGAGCTATTTTGGGGAAGGTTCAGAATACCCTCATCTGTCAAGCAGGAGCTGAAGGTGCCTAGTCGCTCAGCAGCCTGGAATCTGGACACCAACTGTATGGATGAGATAATAGACAATTTAAAACAGAGAGGCCTGAACTTTTCTTCAGAGGAAGTGGGTAATCTTTGTTCAGTCACATTGAAACAAATGGCCTCTTTGATTAATCTAGCACAGTGAGGACCCAGAGAGAAAATGTGGTTCCATTTTCAGAGTCATTTACGACTTTGTATAGGCTGAGCAGCTGACGTATTTAATCTATGGACGAGATCATCACAAAAGAAAAGGGGGAGGAATCTGTGAAATTAAAACGCAAACTGATATTTAAGATCTCTCTTTCCTCCACTATGATTTAGGAGTGCCCTGTAAAACTTCAGAAGTCTGTGAACTTTTATAAGTGAATGAAACATATTTGTGGCTCTATGGCTCTCTGTGTTTTAAGAGATACATGGGTGCAGCCCATAAAAGCCCCACGGAAGCTGCCCAACAGCAGCGCTTGGTGGGTTCCTCCCAGCATGAGTGGATTAATATGCAGCCAATTATGCAAGAGTGTGTTTTAGCTGTCATGACAGTTTATGGTTTTTAATTAGAGGCAATTGAAAATTTCGGAGGTGGGGAGGAAGGAGAGGAACAAAACCAGATTTCCACACTTTCAGCTGGTGCCGCCAACTAAAGCATCTATAATTCTTCCTGCTCCCTATTAACTTCCACCCATCTTTTCCAAGCCAGTTCTTTTCCTCTTGCTGCCACTGTAGATTTATAGCTGGATTAATTCGTCGGCATTATAGGCTCCTGTCTTGGGTGTGAGCCCACAGCGTTGCACGACAACATCTATTTCTCTTTCTACTGGCCCCTGAACAAACCCACTTAGAGGGGAAGATATGTATCCAGCCAGCCAATATTCAGAATCTTCCTCACATTAATATTTTCAGAAGTAGTCTGGCCCCTATACAAGGAGATAATACAAGCTAGAGGGAGTCTTTTTAGAGCTGGAATTTTTCTAGGTTCCCCCTGGCATCATGTAACATGAATATGGTCTACTTATTTATTTATTTTAAATATCCCACCTTTTTGCACAGTCAGGGCCACCAGGGCGGCTAACAATTGAAAACAGAATATTATAAACATATGTCATAAAGACAATTAAAATCAAAGCTAAAATAGGTATTATGAAACACAGTGATTAAAACATAAGGCAGGAAGGATGTATCATTGATGGAACAGCAGAGGAAACAAAAATGTCTTCATGCATTGGAAGAAGACAGTGTAGGGTTGCCAGCCTCCAGTTCCCAGCGGGGGTTCCCACGCTTTTGGGGGCTCAAATCGACCACTGGCCAGCTGGCCGGTGGGGGAAGCCCCACCCCCAAACAGGGATGACACCGGGTTACATCCCAGACACAATGACGTCACCCAGAAGTGGCATCATCGTGTTGGGGCTGACGCGCTAGTTTTTAGGCAAACTCTATGGTTTTGAAGGCAAAAAACCATAGAGTTTTGCCCAAAAACTAGAGTATCACCCCCCAATGTCCCCCAACGTGATGACATCACTTCTGGACCAGAGCCTAGATCCCCCCACCACCAACGGCCAGGTAGGACCTGGCAACCCTAAGACAGTAATATAAGAGGACAGTCAAATATCCCTGGGAGGGGGATTCCATGGTCCTGGTGCCATTTTGGGTTGCTACCTGTCTAACTCCAGAAGTCAGGGACATCCATAGGAGACCACAGAAGATGGCCACAGTAGTGATGTAGGTTCGTTGGAGAGCAGGCAGTCAACAAAGTATGCTGGTCACAAACAATGTAGGGCTTAAAGATCAACACCAGTGCCTCGATTGGACCTGGAGACAAAGTGAGAGCCAGTGTAAGTGGACCAAAACTGGAGTGATATGGACCATCTTGGCCACTCCAGTCAGCATTCTGGCTGGAGCATTCTGCAGCAACTTTGCAACCTTCCTATTTTAAGTTACCTCTACTGCTCAGGAATCCATGTCTTCAGTTCTAGGGCCACAACCTGGAGAGACACACCTGCGCTGTATCCCATAGATGCCAAGAACCATCCTCAGGCCCCCAGACAAGGATTTCTGCTGGTGTTCCCCTGCCACCAGCCAGCCCCCAAATAATATGAAAATAAATCTCATTACTTGCCTGGCTCCATGCCCCTTAGCCTCTTGTGCAACACTGCCTTGCTGGGTTCAGAACAGAGTCAAGGAGAAACACTATAAAGAAAGCCATGAGAATGTGCAAAAATCTTAGTGAGAACACAAGACCTCCGGATTTGGACCCTAATGAGAAAAATAATCAGATTCAGTCACATTGTGTTTATTGATGCAACTGGTTTTCATTTTGTGCTAGTTGTTCAATACACTCTCCTGTTTAAAGGGATTCTTAAAGCAATGCCAACCTAATAACAGGACTTTAAAGGCAAGAGAGCACGTTGTATATCAACTTCATTTTCATTTATGGACTGCTAGTGCTCTTTTGTGTGTGTGTGCTTGCTCATCACATTGCATTTAATTCTGGTTTATCCTTTGTTGTCCTGGTACTAATCTCTTTGTGTCTTCCAGACATATATGCTTCCACACTGCTGGGTCATGTGCTTTCTATTACAAAATAATACCAAATGTGTGCATGTTTACTCATATCCTTATCCACATACCAGTAACTTTGATGCAGCATGCATAAAAAAGAGGGATCTTGAGGTAAAGTTGTGACGTTGCTGTGGTTGTGAGAAGTCAGAAAGAACCCTCACCACTTCTCCCTGCAGAACATAAATAATGAAATCTATAGGCTAAATAGATTAAATATCACAAAATCAGGGCCGGGGGGAGGGGGGACTGATGGAGAGGAAACTTTGAAAAGGAACAGGAATATGGCCATAATAAGACCAACCAAAAGAAGAATTTACCTGTATTTCTTTAGTGAGATGCTTTTTTGCACGGAAGAAGCCACTGGAAGTTGTGTCTTAAATCAGGGACTATCAGTGATGGATCAGAGGATAAATGTCAGCTGCACCAGTTCCTTGAACTATTTTCAGTAAAGGGCAAAAACCGACTATGTAATGATGCCCTTATTTGGTTAACTGCTTGCCCTTCCTTATCAGCTCCCTAATCTGCAGTGCTTTGTGCTTTCAGGGAAACCATTGATTAAAACATCGAGAGCCACCCTGATCAACAAGGATTCACTTACCATCACTGTTGATATTGGAGGCATAGTGAAAACAATTCCCGGAGTAAATGTGACCATTAGCTGCCAAGTTGCAGGTGAGAAAGGACATTAGACATATTTCAGAGTGTTATAAGGTATGTGCTACATTTGGCCTACATTGCCTCAGTCTACAAGTGCACCAGTGCAATAATGAACAATGCTGCTTGATTTTAAAAAAGAACTTGCAATTATTTGTACTGATGTCCACTGAAAAGGAAATGGAAGGAATTGTTGTTGTATCATATCAATAAGCATGTCCTCTCCTCTGTTATGGGTACAAGAGTGTTCGGTATCATGAAATAGAAAGTCTAGTAGACGAACAAACATAGCCAGCTCTATAATGTGCTATAGAACCTGGGGTGGCACATCGTTATCATCATCTTCACCACCTGCTGCCTCACCCCCCACATAAGGTTCATAGTACCCAATTCTCTTCCCTCTTCATTCTCCAGTTATTTTTAAACATACCTTGGAGGAGGTGATGAGGTGAGAGACAAGTGAAGTGATGGAGAGACAACCCTTGAAATACAGGCTTGACTGGGGAGATAACAGCAATATCATGAAGCAAAAGCAGGTCATTCCCTGTATGTTGGGTGTTCCAACCAGGGAATTTTCAAAATTTAATTTACATTCATCTATAAGTGCTGAGTGCCGAAGAATAGATTCTTTTGAACTATGGTGCTGGAGAAGACTCTTGAGAGTCCCTTGGACTGCAAGGAGATCAAATCAGTCAATCCTAAAAGAAA
Organism: Gekko japonicus; assembly: GCF_001447785.1. Classification (NCBI taxonomy): domain Eukaryota; kingdom Metazoa; phylum Chordata; class Lepidosauria; order Squamata; family Gekkonidae; genus Gekko; species Gekko japonicus. The sequence continues at coordinate 804,414 of NW_015177021.1, read as the reverse complement.
TCAACCCTGACTGTTCCCTGGAAGGCCAGATAATGAAACTGAAGCTCAAATACTTTGGCCACCAAATGAGAAGGGAGCACTCACTGGAGAAGACCCTGATGCTGGGAAAGATTGAAGGTCAAAGAAGACGGTTAGACAGTGTCATAGATGCAACAAACATGAAATTGAGCCAACTTCAGAGGACGGCGGAAGACAGGAAGGCCTGGCGTGATCTGGTCCATGGGGTTGCGAAGAGTCGGACTCGACTGTGCGACTGAACAACAACAAAAATAACTGCTGACAATTCCATATTAATTTTGGTAATGTGCAAAAACGCAAACATATTGACAGTCACATAAACATGATAGTTAACACTCACTGTGTATATTTGTAAAGTGGGAGGAAATATCTCTATTTACAGCTTTATTAGTCTGTGGTAGATCAAGATGGGTAGCCACGTTAGTCTGTCTGTAGCAGTAGAAAAGAGCGAGAGGCCAGTAGCACCTTAAAGACTAACAAAATATGTGGCAGGGTATGAAATTTCATGAGTCACTGCTTGAAAGCTCATACTTTGCCACATTCTTAGTCTGTGGTGTTCGAATAAACTCCAATAGCACCTTAGAGTTTTCCAGGGTGTAAGCTTTTGTGAGTTAATGCTCACTTCATTATATGTGAGTGAAAAAATGTGTGGGTCTTTAAGGTGCTAGTGGACATGCATTTTATTCTCTATTTTCAGATATTTTTTTTAAAATGTCATGGATTGTTAGAAATCACACATGAATGTCAATTTTCGCTGCATGGTATGAGTATACAGTATATACTTCACAGCAGATATAGAGGTGTGCAGTGAAATATCAGTGCAGATTAATTGGATAATAAAGAAAACATGTGCTGCACAATATCAGTTCACCATCCTAAGCCAAAAAGAATAACTGGCAAGCCAGTCAGTGAAGGATCCTTGATGTCCCTCTGAAAGGTTTTGTGCTTCAGTTGCATTGAATGGCCACCATGCACCCAGAGGTAACTTGTCTTGTTTGGTTAAGGAGTAGAAAGATGATTTAAGAGTATTGCTGAACAGGCAACACTTCCATTTGCTGTACTCCATGAAAATAAATGTGTTCTCAATTATGATAAAGAAATGGATTGGCTAGCAGAGGAAATAAATGGATTTGGAACAGCAAATCACTTAAGTAATGGAGACGTTCAAATGGGCTGCAAACCGAATATTCCCAGCAAGAAGAGAACAAGCCACCAGGAGTCATGCAAGAGTAGACCTGCAAGGAGTCGATAGCCCCGTCTAGTCCAACTACCCGTCTCAAAACAAAATACATTTATAGTTGGCACTTGGGGCCAGTTCATTCAGAGGTGGGGCCAAAGCTTAATGGTAGAGCATCTGCTTTGCATGCGAAAGGTCCGAGGTTCAATTGCTGGCGCATTCATTTGAAAGTTCAGATCGTAGGTGATATGAAAGACCTCTGCATAAAATCCTGGAGGGCCACTGCTAGGTCAGAGCAGACAATACTGACCTTGATAGACCGGTGGTCTGATTCGGTATAAGGAAGCTTCACATATGTTTGTACAGTATTTTCAGTGGCACAATGAACTCCAATGTGGAACAGTTGGGGAGGGAGCTCTTAGCTACCTCTTCCATGAGTGGCAAAAATGGAAATCCTGTTGTCTTCCTCCTGCATGAAATAGGCATGAAATAGGTAAAGGTAATATAATACCTGTGTAAGGTTTTCCACTATGGTTTGCATGCTGTGTAAGGTTTTCCACTAATGAGGAGTTATTAAGGGAGGGTAATTTGGAGGGGAAAGTACATTTCAGTGCAGTTTGGAGGGGTATAGTCTGTTCTTCTACCTCAGTGCTCTGCCTCGTAGGTCTGCCGCATGTGCAGACCATGTTTTTGCTTTGCACGGAACTCTCCATTTCCAGGCTCTTGTCTCTGTATTGCGTCTTCCATCACACTCTCCAGCCCCATGGTGGAGCATGTGGAAGGCAAAGACATTGTACTGTGCTCTGTCCTAAAATGTTATCAGGTGCCCAGTTCACTGTTCTGTTGACATGAGGGTGGTCCTATTGGCAGACACAATGGCACAGTGAGATGAGTTAATGACTATTCCCTCTGGGTCTGTTAAAAGGAAGCAGAGCCCTTACAGCTTAAACAGTGTAAACCTCCTCCCTTCTGTGCAATCATATCGATTCCCCCAGAAAAAGGGAATCTGTGTGACATTTGCAGGACCACCTGCCATGTGGCACTATAATATGAAGAGAAAATTAAATTTCTTCAGTGTTTAGCTGGTATTTTTCTCTCCAGTGGATATGGACTTTTCTGGAGAAATGAATTGGAAATGCTAGCTGGTAATTGCTTTCAGAGAAGAAGAACAGTTGGGGTTTTGTTTTTAATTCCTCTGCGCTTGTCGTCTTGTCCTCTTCAACTTTTGGGAAGTCCCCTGTGGCCCCTTAAGCAGCCCCTGCCCTGCTCAGCAGCTAGAGTCAAATAGACCACGTCTAGAATAATGGAGGGGGGTTCAGTGATCCATGACTGACCTTTACACAAGACCAAATTCCTCATGACACTCTATGGATCACTGCAAAAAAAAAAAAAAATTATGTGAAACAGCCCCAGCGTTGTCAAAAGGCTACTCTAAGAATGTGCTGTATTCACTGTGTTGACTGAGAGCAGCTTAAAAAAAATTCCATGGTCCGGGTAGTTAAACTGTGCTGGGCAATGCTACACCAAGTGGTAAAACGGGCCATACTACTTCAGATTGTAGGTGGTGAGAGTCACATTGCGAATGCTCCCTCATGTTCCAAAAAAACCCAACAACCCCTCTCTACAAATAAACATTTAATGCTTCAGGAAGAAGCATTCTATCCTAGCCTTTTGCATGCTGTGTAAGGTTTTCCACTAATGAGGAGTTACCACAGACTGTGACAGCAGCCATGAAATTAAAAGACGCCTGCTCCTTGGGAGGAAAGCGATGGCGACCCTAAACAGCATGATAAAAAGTAGAGACATCACCCTGCCGACAAAAGTCCGCATGGTCAAAGCAACGGTATTCCCAGTAGTCATGTACGGCTGCGAGAGTTGGACTATAAGGAAGGCCGGGCGCCGAAGAATAGATTCTTTTGAACTATGGTGCTGGAGAAGACTCTTGAGAGTCCCTTGGACTGCAGGAAGATCAAATCACTCAATCCTAAAAGAAATCAACCCTGACCGTTCCCTGGAAGGCCAGATAATGAAACTGAAGCTCAAATACTTTGGCCACCAAATGAGAAGGGAGCACTCACTGGAGAAGACCCTGATGCTGGGAAAGATTGAAGGTCAAAGGAGACGGGGACGGCAAAGGATGAGAGGGTTAGACAGTGTCATAGATGCAACGAACATGAAATTGAGCAAACTTCAGAGGACGGCGGAAGACAGGAGGGCCTGGCGGGAGCTGGTCCATGGGGTCGCGAAGAGTCGGACTTGACTGTGCGACTGAACAACAAGAACAAAAATTTGGAGGGAAAAGTACATTTCAGTGCAGTTTGGAGGAGTATAGTCTGTTCTTCCACCTCGTAGGTCTGCCGCATGTACAGACCAGACGCAGCAAATGGCGGCAGAGGTGCCCTGTAAGGAGAGACGGGGTTTTGCTTGTCTCTCTGCTCACATGCAAGAGGATCACTCGGCCAAGCCTGTTTGTCACTCTCCCTTCCATTTTTTTCTGAATTCAAAATATTCGTAATAACCCTTGAATGTGTATGATTCAGCTTTACATCTGAAAAAAAGCACCTCTGATCCCAGTAACTGCTTATGTGGGAGACTGGGGAAGGTAGGGTTGCCAGCCTCCAGGTGAGGCCTGGAAATCCCCTAGAATTGCAACTGATCTCCAGGCAGCGAACCTCAGTTCCTATGGAGAAAATGGCTGCTTTGGAGAATGGGCTTTATGACCCTGATGGAGACCCTCCCCAGGCTCCATCCCCAATCACCAGGAATTTCACAGCCTGGATTTGGCAGTCCTAGGAGAAGAACTGCCCTGAGATCTTTGGTGGAAAGAGCAAGCTGGGAATGGAATGAAGACATACAAGTGGGATAGAACAGTGGCTGGGAAATAATCTCTTGCTACTTGATGTATATTACATTCCACCAAACGATCACTGTGAAATACAGAAGAAAATGACTTCCACAGGTGCCTTGTGAGTGAAAGCTTGGAGTGAGAAGCCAGCAGGCTTCAGGAGAACTGTGCTCTTGTTCCAGCTGGGGATCTGGCCTTCAAACTTCCCTTTTATCAGCACTTTCTTTCAGATGTGCAAGGGAAATGGCAGCATGATATCCTTCCATGAAAGTTACTGAGGCTTCTCTCAGCTGTTACATTTCTGTTCTTTGTCTCTCTTCCAGTGCCTACTCCTTTGTATCTCATACTGCATATCTGTGGGAGACAAATGCCTGATAAATAAGATCTAGAGTTAGGACTGAAGAAATGCTCTTGCTCCCCCTACCGACGAAGGCATGAAACAGCAACTTTTCTCACATCTGCACCTGTTAAATTGCTGTTTGAAGTTCTTGCCAGCTCACCCTGATCTCTGTTTCATTACCCATTTTGTTGGAATAAATCTCGCATGAGAAGGATACAGGAAGGCCTAGTGGCTGCTAGCTGCCATATACCCTCCTCGTCTTTCTTCTTCTTTTCCCCTGCAATTTGCTCCATGCAGGTGGAACATTTGGTTTTGATTCCTCAGTGTTTACCTTGTAGTTAAAAAAAAAGAGAAAGAAAAACTCTTTTGTACAGGTGATCAAAGTCAGAAAAGTTCTGAAATCTCTGGATGTATACTGTATCAAGTGCAGCTGTGGGGATTGCACCAGCAGTCCTTCGGATCAGATCACGAAGCCTTTCGTTTCACTCCAACAAAATCCCCTTTGTTGTTTGTGGAACCTGAGGTCAGAATCATGATTTTAGGGTTTGATTTCACGTGAGCTGGTTGTAGCCAGCTGCAGTGAAGAAATGCGAACATAATGGGGCGATGTGATTTTTTTTGGTATTAATCACCAGAAAACTGCACAGCTGTTGGATTTGAGAAGTGCCTGTTTCCAAAGAGAATGTTCCTGTGGCAGGATTGTGTGGGACTGAATCATTCCTGGACATGCCCTGAGCCCTGTCTAAGCTTGCAGAAGGAGATGCAAATGTCCATGATGGTGTCCTTCTATTAAAGTTTTGCATGTTATTTATAAAGTGGCTAAAGCAGACATGGTCACTTGCGTGTTTTCCTGGCAGAAGAAAAACGTACTCTCTTCCTGCAACGATTCCTCCAGCAAGCAGCACAATGGCCTAGCCTCAGAGGACCCTGAAGTGGCTCCTTCTCTGTCCCAGAGAGGACTCTGCCATTTTGCTGCTGCTGGCTTGCTTGCTTGCTTGGCCACAGTCAGTGGTCAGGGCATCAGAAGCGGCTGGCCCTCAGGCACAGGTCATGCGGGGGGCTTGGATATTTTGTTCCTTCTTTTGATTCTTAAAAGCAAATTTTAAAATACTTATGTGAGCCATTCAGAGGGCAATTCTAAGCAGGTCTACTTGGAAGTAAGTCCCAAGTTATTCAGTAAGGCTTACTTCCAGGGAAGTGTCCTAAGGATTGCAGCTTCAAAAACTTAGGGGTGGGAGAGGCTGTAAAAATAAATGTTACTAAATTTCAGATGCCTCTGGGAAATTCAAGTACACCTTAATGTGTTTGCTTGCAATGTGCTGAAAACCAAGTTAAGTATAAATTTTCTGAGCCTGTCAACCAGTTTAGATTGTTTTTGGTGAAACAAAACAACTAAAAACGTGTGATCAACGGCTACTTCAGTTTTCCTTCACAACACCCTTACCTGGAGTACACAATGCTTGTTTGCTTTCTCTGACTTGTTTTTCATGTGTTGTCTTCCCAGGTGTGCCCGAAGCAGAGCTCACCTGGTTCAAGAATAAGATCAAGCTTGCCCCTGGCCAGCATCTGCATGATGGGTCATTGCTGATTGCAAACGTCTCTTTCTCTGATCAAGGGCTATACTCTTGTAGGGCAGCCAACATACGGGGCGAGATTACTGAGAACACACAGTTACAGGTGCTGGGTAAGCTAAAAATTTCCATTGCACTTTAGAGGGATGGTAAATCTTGTTTGTTTGTTTTCCCCAACATTTCAGTTGTAATTTTTTTCTTATTTTTATAAATATGTACATGAACGAATTGAGAAATCTAATATGACATCAAAATATCCATAAAGGCATGCCACTACATCACATACCACATTTTCTTATTACAATGCGGGACAGTAAATACATTTAAATCTAAATTTAACTTTTGCTGCCAGTAAACCAAAAAAAGTTTGTCATATTGTTGAAAAAGGGGGGTTTTTTGTCTGCCATCTTTTTAACATACAATCTAACAACTAAGCAATTTGCCAGACCTTATTGAACCAAGTTTTTATGTTCAGTTGGTCCCCAGTTTCCAGTTTTTTGCAATCAAAAATTTTTACTGCCAGGATGAGTCCTAAGGCTATATTCATATTTTACTTTTTACAGTACTCAGACATTAGACCTAAAAAAAATAACTAGGATTCTTAGGAAGCTAAAGTTTTACCATGTGAATAATGTTTTGCAGTGACTTCCCCCCAGATTTTAAAAAGTGCTGAATGTGGCGACACCATGGATTAGTACGCTTGGGTGCTTAAATGCCACCAATTGAGAGAGCTGCTAAGACACAACTCAGGGCTTCTCTCCTTCCTGTCTTTCTTATGCATATTGTTCCTGTTCTACTGCATATTGTTCCTTCCTGTCTTTCTTACCACATATTGTTATTTGTTAGAAGTTCTGTTGTTTCTGGGCAATATACTTGGTGTACATATTAAGAGACTATGGCAATAAATATATGAATAGCTTATGTTCTCAGAATGGATGCCAGTGCACAAAGCCCTTTGCTTTAAGAAAGAAAAAGGTGTGGCTTTGACTTGGGTTTATAATGTGGCTAGTTTGGTGTAGTGGTTAAGTGTGCGGACTCTAATCTGGGAGAACCGGGTTTGATTCCCCACTCCTCCACTTGCACCTGCTGATGGGTCAGTCACAAGCTCTGGCACAGCTGTTCCTGAAAGAGCAGTTTGTGGCAGAGTTCTCTCAGCCCCACCTACCTCACAGGGTGTCTGTTGTGGGGAGAGGAAGGGAAAGGAGTTTGTAAGCCCCTCTGAGACTCCAAGTGAAGGGCGGGGTATAAATCCAATCTCTTCTCTTCTTCTTCTCTTCTTCTACCTTTATTTTCAAGAGTCATCCCAAGGAATGCCCTTTTATAATTTAATGTTGACTATGCCTGAGAGCAGGCCTTTTTGACTGTTCTGAAAATCCCTTCCATCTCTGGCTGAATTCTCTTATGGAAATGGCATCCCTGCACTAACTTTCACAAAGCTGCAGATTCTGGAGAGCATCGATGCATTTGAGAATTTTACACCAGTTTTTCATACTGGCTAAAGACAGGGGTAAAGCCCTTCCCCCAAAGCAGCTTTCTCAAATGAAGGCAATTTCCTCCTTTCTCTGTCACACTCCAATCTCAGAGAAGTGAGGTCTGTGGTAAATCACAAAAGTGACACTGACCAATTTCACACCTCACTGACAGATGCATAAGCCTATTCACCTTTACTTGAAGGGGGGAGAAAATCCCAGTAACTCAGTTCATCGAAGGGTGAAGTTTACTTTGTCTTGGGTTTCATGATAGCAGGCAGTGTGAGTCTAGCTGGGTGATTTGGAAAGACATTGTTAGGCCGAAGCATGGGTAGAAATGTGTTCCTAGAGCTGATTTATGGCGCTTGCTGATGGATTTTCCTCCCTAATAACACATTTGTGCCATTTCACTCCCTGCTGCCTGAGAGATGAAAGACGGGCTGGGTTGAGCAAATGCTACTGTAGTTTTGCTAATGAAGTGTGCAGGTTCTGGAGGTCTGTGTATATTACTTTGCCTCCCAAATCATATGTTAAGTACCCATGGCAGAGCTCATTTTTCAAGGCTTGATACTTTGCTGATTCTTAATCTCTGCTGACTCAAGCTTCCAGGGCAAAGCAGGTCTGCCCCCCTCAGGAATTCCCCCCCACAGTCTCCCTCTGTGTGGGACCATGTCTTTACAAGTAAACACTTGTCTCAGAAGGCTGTGACCATTGATTACTGTACGCTGAATGACCGGAGGAGGTAAATATGTACACTGACTCCGCTGAAAAACATCATGCTGCGACTAACGTTAGGCAGAATGGCATTTCTGTCATATTTTATCTGTGGTAGCCCATTCATACTTACAAAACATTTCATCTGGGCGTCATTGACTGGTGGACTAGCCTGTGAACAAACTCTTCATCTGATTTGATACTAGCGCAGTCATGAGTAGCTTCACCGTTCTAAGCCCATAGATGTCCATGGATTTAGAGGGATGTAACTCTGTTTAGGATTGCACTGTGGTTCTCTGAACAGTTCGGAGGTCACAAGTTTCTGCACTGGCTGCATCTCCAGCAACCTCTGTGGTCCCTGGAAAATTCTCAATGCTCTCAGTCTGTCATGGTAATTACCACACTGGAGAGACTACTCTTATCACCTCGAACCAGGAGGAAAGGCAGGATATAAATGTTTTAATAAATGAATAAAATAAAGTTAATGTGTTAATAAAAGAATAAAAATAAATCTAGCTCAGCATGCTGCCTATTGAAAAGGGGATTCGCATACCAGAAAACAATGGTGATATCCAACCCCTTGTATTACTTCCCAGCATCTGGTAGTCAGAGATATATTGTCACTAGATATTAAGAATGCACCTCTGATTAGTGCCTACTAATGAATCTTTCCATGTATTTAATTCAGCCTTCTAAAAAAGCTTTGTGACCATGAACATGCCATGTGTTGCTGATTTTCGTAGGTCAATTTAAGTGCCATATAGCCTGTATATTACAGGTCTAATTTTTTTCCCATATTGAGGCACAGCACTGGTTCAGTTCAAATCCTCCAGTCCACCAAACCATTACTGGTTTCACATACAATCACATACAAACAATGGTTTGGTGGATCAGGAACATGCCACAGACTTGCATGCTCCCTGTTCCCATCCTCATCCACTCTGATTCCTCCCTCGATGCCCTGGTTCAGGCAAGCTATAGTTTACATCCATATTGGCAAGCCATGGTTTCCAGTACCTGGTTTGAAGGGAAGTGCAAACCATGGTTTGCCAATTCAAGAGTGCTTTTCCCCCTCTCAACTCTAAGAGTCAGGTTGAGAATCTGAGAGTGTGAGGGAGGAGGAGGAGAAAGAAGAACAGACAACATATGAGTCCAAGACTCAGACCCAACATCAAGGTGCAGTTTGATCATGAGATCTATCATTTGGTCGTGTATATTTCACTTTTCTTCCCACTGAGGGCCCAAAGTGAATTACAGCCCTCCTTCCAAAATATGATAGAAACAAATAAAGAGAAAACAACACAAACTTGTGGGACAGTCCTAGATCTACTGGACAGCCAACTCACATCCATAGTCTGCAAGCCACGGCTAAGAACTGGGGGGGATCATGGCCCTGGCCTCACAAGCGGGTAGTTAAGCTCAGCTTGAATGTTATATAGCTGACAAAAATGTTCCCCAACGTCCCCTCCCTGTTAGCAGGGATCCAACTTGGCTTTAATGCAAGATTTTAAAATGCACTAACCAGGAAATCAATTCATTTTTAGACATAGAGATAACTTTTTGGGTTGGTTGTTTTTTTTTACCGTTTCTCTGCTGTCTCTAATGGCCAGCTAAAGCAGAATATGTTACTCTGTTTGAGAAGCTTTTGTTCCAGGGTGGCAAGTATACAGTGAATGGCATTAAATTACATCAGGATTTAACCATGTCAGTTGAGAGACTTTCTTATCGTATCTTAGCCTTTTTGATGTGTTCCCAGACCCACCACAACTGCCTCATCGATTGGAAGACATGGCAGCCACGTTGTCCCTTGCGGGGCCTGGTGTTCCTTCTGTGATGACGTCTCCTTCAGGAACCAGAAAAATCCTCAGCCCCGGGAGTTCTGTCCTCATAGGTATGTTCATTTTTTCTAAATTGGAATGGTTTCTACGTGCTCATTGTTCAGGATAGCTTGGACCTTCTGGCTTGAATAAGGCAGCTTGGATTGCCTGTGGCTTACAGATCTGTTTTGAGCAGGAAGGAGGAGAGGTATGCAAAATCAGGTTTTCTGACTGGCAGGCAACTATGAGGCCTCAAGATTGGCCAGACCTGAGCTGTATTCAGGCATTGTGGGGGAATGTAGTTTGATCAAACCCCAAACTGGGATAAGAGTTTGTAGTTGGTTTTTAACTACTGTTTATGTTCATTATGGCTTACAATTTGTGAAATATAGTTCATCGAGCAACACCACTGCTTGTGGCTCTATAGACAAGCACAGATATGGCAGGAGAGAGAGATCCTTCCCAGTCAACAAACTGCTTTCTAATAGACTAACCTGAGTTTTGTTAGATTCAAGATCTGTAGCACCTTAGTGAGATTTTAGGGGTGCGAGTTTTGTTGTGATGTCTGAATAATCTAAATAGTAGTCAACCAAGTCTGGTCAACCAAGCCAGACTTCCTGACTTCCCAGGTTAAACTTTGATTTCCAGCAATTTGCTGAGGGATCCCGAACTAGAGAACACATCTTTCCATCCTTGATTTTAGTAAGGCTATCCATGGTCCTAACCCAGTCATGACATCTGGTTTCTCTATTAAACAGATTTCTAAAATCTTTCTCAGATTCAAATTGCAGGGCTGAACTTTAGGTAACTAAAGCTCTTCAATGAAGTGAGCTTCTGTCCACCCCGTCTTCCATTTGTTTTCTTGTAGCATCACATCTAAATTGCAACAGGATCGTTTTCAGTAAGTGAGTGAAACATCAGTAGCTGGGACTCTCTGCCCATGAGAACTTTGTCCATGCATACTCCATCACCACTGTGCCACTAATTCATTGCACCCAGCAGACTCATGTTATATAAATCGTTCTCGTGTTGGAGTGGATGCATGGAGGCAGCATGGGGTATTGTTGGAGGTTATGTGTATTCTATGTATTGTGTGTATTCTGTGGCTGTTTTGACAGAGAAGTCAGAAGCCTGAGAATCTCAGCTTTTCTAAAAAAAAGTTTCTAGGCCTTCAGGCTGTGAACATATGAACACACATGAATACTGACTTATACGTGAATCAGAACATTGATCAATTGAAGTCAGATTGGCAGCAGCTCTCCAAGGTCTTTAGTGGTGGTCTTTCCCATAACTTACAAACTGATCCTTTAAACTGGCCATGCTGGGGATTGAACCAAGGACCTTCTGCATGCCAAGTAGAAGCTCTACCACCAAGCTACAGCCCCTCCCCCAATCTTGGTAATCTTCAAAGTATGCAAGGAATGCAGGGCAAATAGATTGGGGAATTATGATATTAATGAGCAATTGGCATAACTATAGGATCAGACCTGTGTATACTGGAGTTAGAATTCCCAAGAACCCAAGAATAGACACAGAGACTGGGTAGCTAAAATAATGATTTCTTTACTAAATATTCTCAAGCATACAAACAGTATTAAAAAGTTCACACACACAATACAGAACTAAGAAAGCAGAGGTGATTGATAGCTAATAGAGGGGTCAGTTACTACCTGTCCAGATGTGCAGAGGTCCATGAAGAAGGGATTATGAGTTAGCCGAATTGCTTTATCTCCAGCAATTGGCAAATTTTAATCTGGGTGCTTGCCAACTATACCAAGGTCCAGCTCCCACCAAAGGGTTACCAGTAAAAGAAGTTGAGGCTGGTGTTGTTAAAATAACTGTCTTTTACTTAAAGAATATAAATCACATACAAACAATACTGATGCTCTCACACATTCAATCAAGTTCCTTAGAAATACAGTATTAAACAAGCACAATTGCATTAGCAGGTAGGGTGATGAGGGGTGATACTTATCTGTCCTGAAGCTTTGTTCGTTCCAATGAAGAATGGATGGGGAGAAATAGAACTCTAGGGAAGTTTAACACACAGCTAGAACCAGCCAGCACGTGTAGGTCTCTTGACTGCAGTTCAAGAGATCAAGTAGAGGCAAGGGTTTGGGTATAGCAAGCTAGACAAAAGGGCCAGGTGACTGGTCCTTGCTTTTTATAGGTGGTTCTTTGGGTGGGTGGCAACTGTGTGCACCTCTTGACCCACCTTACTGTTAGTCCGTCCCAAGACTAATCCTATTGGTTGCATGTAGTGAGGGGTGGCAACCCTAGAGGGTTGGGCAATATTGTAACTTAAGACCTAACTCAAAGGAAGGCATCTGGGCAAGTGGGAAAACTCAACTTCAGGCTGCTCCCTTGAAGTGCAGATGAAGCTGGCCATTCCTCTGGTCATAAAAGGTCCATCTGGCAGGAAATGCCTATGTAAAATAAAGCAGAGATGTAGCATACGTGACAGTCAACAATTCAGCAATGGGGGCTGCTTCTTCTCAAGTTGTTGTTTTTGCTGACAGCAATGGAGATATGTGCTTCCTTCACCAGGCTGGTAGCTGTGTAACTGAAACCTCATTCACGTGTAAGGCTTATGCAGGCACCTTCTATGTGTAGCATCACAACAGGTGACTTGTACAGCTTTCTGAGCCTGTGTGTGTGAGTGCGCACAGTCCATTTGTGTGTGTGTAGCAGCAAATATCAGTCCATAAAACAAATATCAATCTAATTCCTTAACAGTTGGCCTAAACCCAGAGGTTTAGGGGTGGACTGCCAGTTGGCATCAGGGCAGAGGCACACCGTCTGAGGCCATGTGCCTGACGGATATAGACATTGGAAAACAATGCAGACCAATGGAAAGCCTTGGGGGCTGGTCTCAGGTGAAGACAATAGATTACCTGGGCCAATGATGAGTCCCAGGGGTGTGTGGCATCAGGATGGGCAAGGCCTAGATGTGACCAATGAGCTCTCAGAGGGGCAGAGTCTGGCTTTAACAATAGAAGCCAGGTGTTGGATGACTGTACTGGCGGTGTCCATTGTGGAACAATAGAGTGGTCTGGTGTTTCCCTGGTGCCAGACAAAAGAAGTGATGTTTCTTAATGTGTGGCAGGATGAAACTGAATGGGTGACCAATTCACTAGATATGGAAAGTTAATGTTTACCTGATAGGTCTGGCATAGGTGTAAGAATGCAGATATCTTAGACAAAAAAATGAGACAGGAATGAGAAGATTATTCCAAAGGTGTTTCCTGATATGGGTGAAACAGGAGAGGAGGATGGAAACATGCAACCTACTGACAATAGCACAGACCAGAGGCTTTTTGTCCCTGCTTGCCTGTACATTTGACAGACAAAAGACTAGCCATTTGGTCAGTAGAAGATGATCAGTAGAAGATGCCTGAGGCAAGGGCAGAGACTTGCCCATTCTAGTCCTTTTTGGACTGAGCTGACAGGATAGACATGGGGGGGGGAGGTGTTTTTCCTTGCATGGAGGGTGCTTGGCAGTGCAGCCAGCCTGGAGAATTCTCTTTGGCCTGAGTTTTCTCAGCCAAGATGTGGTTCTTCTAGCCTCCCAGCAAAAGCCACTGTTTAAGCCAAGCCTGGCTTCATAGGGCACTGCTTGTGGAGGTTCAGAGGTCATTTTGGGGTATCTCTCTCTTGGGAAAGACCACCCCAGGTTCAGGACTGAGGATGCTGGCAACACAAGGAAGTCTGACCAAAATTCCTTCTAGAGAGGGGATTATGCTTCAGTACTTGCAAACTTTTCTATTCTCTCTGATAAGCAAAAAGCAGAATTATGAAAAATAATTAAATTATGAAAAATAATCATGCATCTAAGGTAATACGTAAGATGGATTTTTTTCCTGCAGTCTCCCCCACACATACACTTTTTGTTGTTGTTGTTGTTGTTGTTAAGAAGAATCCTGTCAGTTGGCCCTCCATGTTTACCAGTACATACTTCAAGTGGAGCGTTACTTTAGATTTATGAGGGGTAGGGGAGAAACACACAAGCAAATCCATTGCCTTACCATGACTTTGTGATGCTTTAGTTACAGATTCTTGCTTGTTTGCCCTTCACCAGTAGTAATTAACCAGATTTCAGTTCCAGTTTTATATACCCATCAGTGTGTAGAAATAATGTGATTGTGTCTAGGAATTCATTGGCTTCTTTTTAAATAGTTGGTGTTCTTCTGAAAGACTATTGTCAATGCCAGTTGTCCTTTAATTACCTAATAAAAAGGACACAAAGGACAGGACAGTGGAGATACGCACGGTTTCTCTCCTTTGTATGTACCACTATATTAAATTGACCTCTATTCATTTATTTAATAATTTTGTTCAAGACTCACCTCTTTTGCTGCACATGGGAAAAAACAAACCTTTTCCTTCTTCACACATCCCATTAATTTCTCCCAATTAGTAGAAATTCCTCTTCTGTAGTGATTTTCAGGAAATGAAGTGTATATCCAAGGATATCTCTACTAAACTGTAAAGAAGTCCTTTTACATTCTCCATTTGTTTTTCTTTGCACTCTCTGTATGTGAATGTGTGTGTGTAAGTGAGAGTATATAAATATCTTGGACAGCATTTATAATGCAGCTAAAGGAACAGATGCCGCAGTGTTTGGAATGAACCCTAAGTTCTTGAATTTTAAGAGAAACCAGAGTATAACACTTAAAATCATTGGGAATCTAATCAAAGTCAGTAAATCAATCCATGGTAGCTATTACTTAGGACTGCTACAAGGGTTTAAACATTCAGAAAAGGAAAATGTAAAGCACTGAGTCCCTGTATTGCTGAAGAATTATGAATTTTCTAATATGTTACGAAACATCTGTAAGTAGTTTCCTTACACGATTTTGAAGATCATCCATTTTCATCTGACTTTGGGTCAAACCAGCTGAAATGCTAGATCGGTTCACAGACCAGAAAAAAAGTTTTTGCAGTGGAGGGAGGTGAGACAACACGGGATCTGTGTTGGGACCAGTTGTATTTAATTTATTCATAAATGTGAGTCAAACAATGAGGTAGTGAAGTTTGCAGGTGCCATCAGATTGTTCACGATGGTGAAAACGCAAGGGGATTAATTGTTCAAAGAGCACTTCTCAAAACTGGGTGAATGGGCAATGAAATGGCACATGACATTCTATATAAGTGCCAAATGATGCATGTTGAGGCAAAAAAATCCTAATTTTACGCATACATTCATGAGATCTGAGCTGGCACTGACAAGTTGGTCTCAGGGCTGGAGTGGATGGCTTACTGAAAATGTTGATTCACTGTGTTAGCATGGCAAAATTGTTGCTAGGGATCATCAGGAAAGTGTAGTGATACCACCCTTATGCACATCTTCAACGCAGCCTCATTTGGAATACTGTGTATGGTTCTGGTCACTGCTGTCAAAATTATATTGAAGAGCTGGAAGAAGTGCAGAAAATGACAACCAAAATTATTACAGAGCTGGAGTGTCTTCCCGGTGAGACAAGACTAAATAACTCTGGGTCACCTTATGAAACTGGTTGGCAGTAGATTCAGGAATGATGGAAGGAAGTGTTCCTTCACACCAAAAAGAGTAGTGGGCTTGTGGAACTCACTGTCACGAGATATAATAATAATTATTAGCATAAATGGATTTAAAAGATGGTTGGAAAATTCATGGAGGAGAAGTTGATCATTGACTATTAGCCATAGTAGCAGAATGAGACTTCCAGCTTTAGAGGCAGAATATTTTTGTCAGATGTTGCTGGGAGCAGTTCACAGGTGAGGGGTTTTGTCTGCTGGGTCTGCTTGTGGGCCCTGTGACGGACCACGGTTGGAAACAGGATGGCGGGCATGTCACTTCCTACCTTACAAAAAAAATTTGTATCCCACCCTTCCTCCAGGGAGCTCAGGGCAGTGTACACGGTTCTCCCTTCCCTGTTCATCCTCCCATTCTGTGAGGTAGGTGAGGCTGAGGGAGAGAGTAACTGGTCTGAAGCTACCCAGTGAGCTTCAGGATTCAAACCTCAGCCTCCACATTCCTTGCCTCATAGCTGATATAGCATGCTAATTCAGAGCTTGGCTCAGGAAAAAGTACGGAATGAAAGAAGCTGTGGAGAGGTATGTCCTCGCTCCTGCTCTCCTTTTGCTGATACAGTCAGAGGAATTCAGCCCCCTCTTTCTTTATTTAAGCTTATTATGGCAGCTTCATGTGTAAGCACATGGAACTGCTGCCTGTTTCCCCACTCACAATCCTTACAAATCATCTAAAAGTATACCATGGTCAATTATATCAAAGGGATAGACCAAAAAAGGAAGACGAACACAGAAAATCTGGTACGAGAGATATATAATCCTAGCTAGTAAAATAATTCTACTTTCATAAATACACTATATATAATGTATTTATTAAAGGTTTGGTTTCTGAGGCAGTGATATGTGATGGAAAAAACTGGCAATGGGGTAGAAGCATGACATTATCTTACCAACTCCTCACCCACAATAATACAACATTTAATTTGAATGTGGACACTGGTACTAGAGCTTGCAAAAAACCCTGATGCCAATTTTGCTGCCACATACACCCACACAACACCATCACTGGTCCTAACAACGTTAGCTACACCATCTCTGGCTCATTCACTTCCTCATCTTCTAACGTATATGCCATTAAATGCCAACAATACCCTTCCGGTCTCTGTGTAGGGCAATCAGGTCAAACCCTATGTCAAAGGATAAATGGAAACAAATCTGACATCAAGAATCACAAAACTGAGAAACCGGTAGGAGAACACTTCAACCTCCCAGGACACTCAATGGGTGACCTCAGAGTAGCTGTTTTATTGCAAAAGAGTTTCATAAACAGACTAGAATGGGAGATTGCTGAATTATAAGTTATTACAACACTCAATACAATGGAACCCCCAGGGCTTAACAAAGATATCAGTTTCTTATCTCACTACACATGCTAGCGTCATTCAGTTTGTAAACTTTTATTATGCTGTATACTAATCTACTGCTGTTCACAGTTGTTACCAATTGCCTTAATCCAATCTTATCTCTAACTGGCCCTTCTTGGCAACATTCTCCTCACCCACTACCTATATGTAATGGTTGGTTACTCTGTTTCAATGTATTTGAAGAAGTGTGCATGCACATGAAAGCTTATAAGAATAAAACTTTGTTGGTCTTAAAGGACTGCACTTGGACTTTGTTCATTCTTTTATCTAGTCACATAACTGGGACTTCTAGTCCAATGCTCTGATGGGCAACAGATTTCAAAAAGCATACAACGAGTATACAAATTATAGAACTAAAACATCATTGATCAGCTCTGTCCATTATGGGACTGGAATATATGTATTCTGCATCCTGCTGGCAGATACATAAGATGCCCTAATTAGGGGTGTGCACCTATATATACCAAGCCAAATAAATACCCAAAAAGTACCTTATTGGTGTTTTTCAGGTATTTATTCAGCCAAATACAGATCAGAGATCTGTATTTGGCTACCAAAGTAGCTGTGCCAGAATAAAAGCCGATATTAATCAGCTTTTATTTGGGTGTGGCTAGAAGGCATTTTAAAGAGACCACTGTCTCTTTAAATGCCTTCTGAGTTCACTCACTGAGTCACACTGTGGCACAACTTGGCAAATGAACTCAGAAGGGTTTTAAACTTTAACTGCTCGCTGAGTTTACTTGCAGAGTATAATGGAGGGTATAAGGGAGCTGAATAAATTTGGATTTCCTGAATATTTACCTGAATCCCAATACAAAACCGATATTGTATTCGGGAATATTCGGGAATACCAATATTTTTGGGGTCCAATAGACCTGAATTGGGGGGGAAATGAATTTTTTTGCACACCCCTAACCCTAATGATAGCTTTGGGTTGTGCAGGCTACAACCTTGTGGTTCATATCCTCCTTACAGAAGAGTGAAAACCTACCTTTACCACTTAACTCTTGTCCAGACTATGACCCAGACTTTCACTATGAATTGTTTTAAAAACTAATAAAGCTTCTATTCATAGGAGATATGAAACAATAACAGTAGAGTTAGCCAATAAAGTATGTTTTTTATGACCAGAGAAGTACAGTCCACTGTAAAAAGGAAATCCTGCTGTTCCATATTTATTGTCTTCTCCCCTGGTGACTTCCATATCTGATTTGCTCAGTCTTCAACTCAACACAAGGTTTTCCTAACTTCCAGCACTTGCAAGCATGGTTTGAAGATCATGCATCTTTCTGTTTTCATACTGTATCCCCAATAGCTGTGAAGCAAGACTCAGGCAGGGGGCACTTTGTCTGTTGGTTGAGGAGACAGAACAGTGAGAGTATGGTTTGTGGTTATGCGAGTCCTTGGATTCTTTGTTTTTAATGTTCGTGTACTGTTAGGAAACTCTCTTTTTTTCTTGGAAAGACACACAGGCAGACGGGGGGATTTGCAAGGAATCGGAGGAGGAGGAATGGCCCAAAGAATCTGTTTTTCATTCTTTTCTTCCACCAAAGATGCAATTGTTGGAGGGGAAGTATGATGTTGAAAATGCTTCTTCTGAGTCCAATCACCTCTGCCCTCCCTACAGTCACTTCAGTGTGGATGTAGGCCAATTCAGCTGAACTAGGCAAAAGAATACCTGCCAGATACTGCAGTCCTACACAGTTATTACAGTCTAAGCCTGTTGGTTTCATTTGGCTTAGACTGGAGTAACTCTACATAGGATTGCCTCTGTAAGATTCCAGACTGTTGAGTGTTCTTGCTAAGTCAAGAGGAAGCAGTCAAGCCACACATTACTTGTTTCTCTAGAGCCAGTGAAGCGTGTTTATTCAGGTTAGTGTTTCAATTCTGTATTACTAGGGAATATCCTCATGGAATGAGGGAATATTCTCATGGCAGAAGATATAGGGGCTGTGGTTCAGTGGCAGAGTATCTGGCTTGCATGCAGAAGGCCCCTGGTCCAAGCCTTGGCATCTCCAGTTAAAAGATCAGGTAGTAGGTGATGTGAAAGACCTGAGACTTAGGCACTGGAGATCCATTGTTGGTCAGAGCAGACGAGACCACCAGTCAAATAGCAGGCACTACCAATGGTCTAGTTGGCCTCTTCATATGTTCACAAGGGAAGCATCCCTGAATTGTCTTCATAGTGTAGCAGTATGGAGAAGAGGTACAAGTATAGTTCTGACCCTGACAATTTTTCTTCATGAACTGACCGATGCTGACCCACCCCCCCTGCCAATGGCATGTACTTAGAGACCATATATTATCACTGAAAGTTATAAATAGATTCTTCTAGTTATGGAGTTGTGACCTTCCCGTGCCTTCTCATAGCTGAGCGAAATCAGTTTCTCTCGTGAAGATGTAAATAAAATTAATTTGCAAGGATAAAAGAACATTTTTGGAGAAGCTGTGGGTCTTTCACTCTTTTAAAAATTCTTTCTTGTTTTAATGTTTAGGCTTTTAAAATAAATAAGTAACCATTCCCAGTGGTAGAACATGGGGCATGATTCTGCAGGTACATGGAGAAAGCAGGCATGACTCTGAGAGACGGTTCTGTGTACCACAGAACCTGTCATAGGGCTGTGCAGCTGATTGGTAAAACGTATACCATTCTGAAGTTAGCTGGATTGTAGTTATTTATTATTTAGATATTTATATCCCACTTTTTCTCCTCAAAGGGTACCCAAAGCAGCTTACAATACTGTTCTCCTCTCCTCCATTTGGTCCTCACCAACAACAAGCCTGGGAAGGGAGTTAGGCTGTGACTGGCCCAAGGTCACCCAGCAAGCATCCATGGCAGAGTGGTGGTGATACAAAAGGTGGATCTCCCTGATCCTAGTCTAACACTTGAACCCACTGCACCATATTTCTGGCAAGTTTGTTCTTCCAGTTAAGAGCCACTATATGTGACAGGCCTGAGAATCCAAGCTGGTAGGTTGAAAGGGAGGGCTATTGAAATGAATATGCAGGAGCCAGCACAGGTTTGATTACGACAGCAGTCTGGGCTTTTTTCTTTCATTTCCTTGAGCTATTTTTTGAGACACCTTGAGCATTAATGATACTGATAACAGGGTCATATTGCATGACTGTTTGGAAATATAGAATGAATACTACTTCCAGTAGTCTTCTTTGATATTATTCCTGCAAGCTAAAAGAAAAAAGCCAGTTTTCAGGATGTTTTTGTGACATTTTTATTCCCACTAAATATATATGAGAGATTATATCTATGTACTAAGAAAAATATATAGGATATGTCACCTGTCAAGAGTGATTGATTGATACTTAATTTAATGGATACAAGTGGGAGATAAATATTACATAAACATTTCATAGGAACTAGCAAGATTTTTTTCCATTACAAGAGGGAATATGTACAATTACTCAGTGGTAGCACACATTGTGAGAACGGGGTTTTATTTTTAATTCCCCCCCCATCATTGGCTATGTGGTATTCCCATCAGCTACTATTTTATGTATTGCTTTTGGAATAAGACGTAGTAGATGATGCAAATAAAATATGCAGTGATGAGAAGTACAAGAGTGCGTTTATTTGGCAACCCAGAGCTCCTCAGGAGATAAAAAGAAACCAACAAAATTTGGCTGAAGACTCTAGTAAACATTGGATGGTTTTGCCTTTGCTTGTTTTTCTTGATTTCCCCCCCACCCTTTCCTTTTAATCTATGGAGATTGTTCTGGTGAAACAGGGCTAATTGCATGTTTTATAAACCTCCGTGTCTTTATGTCAACATAACAATGACCCCTCTGGCTTGACAGTCTGCACAGATGTTTTAGCATACATCTGTAGCTGTAGTGAATGCACTGTATACATTCTGTTTCCATCTGTGATGAAAAAAAGCTATGTGACTGAAACCGACATAGGGCCAGTTCATACACAACCACAGTGGGCAAATATGTACCCGGCAGGCCAGGGGAATAAGTACTGTTCTGTA
Source organism: Gekko japonicus (assembly GCF_001447785.1). Taxonomy (NCBI): domain Eukaryota; kingdom Metazoa; phylum Chordata; class Lepidosauria; order Squamata; family Gekkonidae; genus Gekko; species Gekko japonicus. Next base: position 783,539 of record NW_015177021.1, on the reverse strand, counting down.
CTGCATGTAGTACCTTTCATGTGTACTAGGGCTTCAGTGCACAAGTTCATATGACTTCCCCACACACATTGTGAAAAGCTGTGGATGCATCCCATTGGTGGGACCTTGTAAGGTTGTTTACATGTGTAACTCCTAAATCCACAAGGAAAGCTACAAATAAGCCCAAAACTCACTACTAAACCACATACATATGAACTTAGCAGTGATTACACTCTTTGGCAAAGAAAGGGGCAAGTCTTCATCCCAAGCACTGTCCCTGCCCACAGAAGTCAGGTGGGTGGTGATATGGTGAGATATGGTGATCAGAACTGTACACAGTGTTCCAGATGAGACTGCAATACTGATCTATACAGGTGCATTACAATATCAGCCATTTTATTCTCAGTCCTTTTCCTAATAATCTCTAACATCAAGTTTGCCTTTTTCACTGCCGCAACACACTGAGTTGACACTTTCATTGTGCTGTCTACTATGACCCCAAGATCTTTGTCTCTCTGTCTCTCAGCAAGTTCAGACCCCATTAGCCTATACTTGAAGTCTGGATTCTTGTCCCAATGCACATCTCCTTACTGAACGCTGGGCCAACACTGAACTTCATTTGCCACATTGTCACCCATTCACCCAATCTGTGCAGATCCTCCTGGAGCTCTTAACAGTCATTCACCCCTAGTTCTCAATCATTTATGAACAAATTAAATAGTACCCACCCCAATATCGATCCTTGTGGGACGCTACTGCTTACTTCCCTCCATTGTGAGAACTGTCTAGAGAAAGGACCTTCTCAAGGGAGATGACCCACGTAAGGAATGCCCTCTCCCTGAAAGATCACCTAGCACTTGCATTACTGATACTTGAGAGCCAAGCTCAAACTACATTTGATCTCTTTGCCATGTTCTCTCCCTGCTTTTATGCTGATTTTATACTGCTGGTTTTACTGGATGATGTTTTAAAATACTAATGATGGGTTTGATTGCTGCTGTTTTACTGTATTGAGTTATTTTAGTTGTGATTTTTATTTTTAAATTTTATTTTATAATTTAGTGATGTCAGGAAGGATATCCATCATTTGGAAATTAATAGATTGCAAAAGCCTGGGAACCAGGACCTCTCTGTAATTCCAGCAACCTATGAAAGAACCAGTCTTCAGTACCTTAGCCCTGGTCTACTGCTGTCTTATTATCTGTCAGTTGTGTTTCTTGCTCAAAGTCTGTGAAATAGAAATGGTCCACTGGCATTTGTGATGTTATTTAAGTATGGGGGGGGGGGATCAGAAGCAAGGCTGAAACACATTAAAACCCACCAAACTGAGTATTGCTTTTATTATGGAGACTGTCTCAGTGTTTGGATACATAATATCCAAAGGATCCAGTTGAAAGGAAAGACCTGTACTGACAGATACTGTGAACACTAGAATATGCTTCAGTAACTAAGTTTCCGTAACACTGAAACCCTGAATCCCTAAATGGGATTTAATATTTCATTCATGTTCAACAGAAGGTAAAACCCTTAATAGGGGGGGTGTCATAAAAGTATTTAACTATTTCAGGATGTCTCTCTCCATGAAGGGGACCTAAAGCATCTTACAACAAAATTCTCTCCTCCTTCATTGTATCTTCACAACAACAGCAAGCCTGTGAGTTAGGTTAGGCTGAGAAAGAGTGACCGGTCCAAGGTCACCCAACGAGCTTCCATGGCAAAGTGGGGATTCGAATGTGGGTATCCTATTCCAACACTCTAACCACTACAACACAGTGGTTGAGTTTATAAATAATAATGGGAGGGAAGGTTGCTGCAGTTTTCCCAATTATTCTTTCGTGGTGACATTTTCTTTCTGATGCATCCCAAATAACGTAAGATTTCAGATCAAGTCAACTGTTACAGTCCTGTGCAGAGACTGTCAAAATATTTCTGTATTTTGGTGAGTCACGCAGGGGGTGAAACATGGTTGAGCTGTTTACCAGGTGGATACATCCAAGCACATGCATAGTTTTTATACCTACATGGCAGATTCCTGGCTTCAGGTAGCTCTGAAATGGAGGTTCTCAAAGCTTGCCCATGTAATAGCTCCGATAAGGCACGACCATTACCATACAAAATGATTGTCAGTGGCCACTACTTGGACACTGTATATGCAGATTCATCATTGTGGATAACCAAATCCTTTTGAAAGTACCCTTTATTAAGATGGGATCAGCCTGAGCACATGGTGGCATATTCCCAAGAAACTTTCACCAGAGGAAGAGAAGTCAACACAAAATTATCATCTTTAGTTTGTCTACTATTATTTTTCCTAATGTGAATGTATGGCTAGATACCCCAATTGACTGGGATCTGACAGATGTCTCTGTCTTATTTTTCAGGTTGCCCAGTGGATGGTCAACCGACCCCTAACATCACTTGGTTACATGATGGCCAACCCATCAGTAGGCCCCACCGTGTGCTTGCAGCTGGTCAGATTCTTCAACTACTGAACATTAGCAACGCTTATCAGGGCGAAATCAGCTGCAGGGCTCAAAATGAGGCAGGCTTGCTCATACAAAAAACCTCCTTGGTAGTTCAAGGTAAATATGGTAGCTCTTTACTTTTGGAATGGATTTCAAAGACTGGCATGGTGATGTAAATGACAGCGTTTAAAGCTCAGACCTAGCAAATTAGATGTGGGGTAGAAGTCATGAATTATCTGAATAAAAGGACATGGATTTTATCAACAGTGTCCATGTTGGCTCCAAAAAGAGTGAAGAACTGGGCACAATTCACTGGCACTTGTAAGCCCAGATACATCAAATTATGTGCCTGTAAACCTGGCTTATTTTTAAGAAGAAGAGATTGGATTTATATCCCTCCCTTCACTACCCAGAGTGGCTTACACTCCTTTCCCTTCCCGTCCCACAACAGACGCCCCGTGAGGTAGGTGGGGCTGAGAGAGCTCTCCTGAGAACTGTCTGTGAGAGAACAGCTCTGAAAGGACTTATGACTGGCCCAAGGTCACACCAGCAGCTGCATGTGGAGGAGTGGGGAATCAAACCTTGTTCTCCCAGATTAGAGTCCATGTTCCTAACTACTACACCAAGCTGGCTCTCATTAATTTAACTAATTAACATTTCATATTAAAGATACCTTTGCAAAAGACTGTTGAAATATTTAACCATCTCTACAGTTCTATTCTTGACAGAGGTGCACTGATGTGAGCATGGAATACCTGTCATATGCAAATATGGTATACATTTTGAAGTTTACATGTACAGTACCCCAAAAGGAGTATTTCCTGTGTTGTGAATGCCCTTAGGGAATACTCTTACAAATTAGTCCTGTAACATAAAAAGATTGATTTACTTGGTGACTTGGAAATAGCACAGGGATATGTCCAACTATAGGAGCTGCGGTGGCTCAAGTGGTTAAGACGCTGAACTGCAGGCTGTGGAAGTTCAGTAGTTCAGCAGTTCGAGACCCGGGTTGCCGCATGATGGAGTGAGCTCCCGTCTCTAGTTCCAGCTCCTGCCAACCTAGCAGTTCGAAAGCAAGAAATTGCAAGTAGATAAATAGGTACCACTTCGGTGGGAAGGTAACAGCGTTCCGTGCGCCTTGGTGTTTAGTCATGCCGGCCACATGACCACGGAAACGTCTTCAGACAGCGCTGGCTCTTCGGCTTGGAAACGGAGATGAGCACCACAACCGTAGAGTCGGATTCGACTGGCTTTCGAGCAAGGGAACCTTTACCTTTTTATGTCCAACTATGCTCTGTGTCCTAGAATCTCAGCCCACCTCTGCTGGAACACTCTGATTATTTTTCTATTGTTTTTCATTCATAGTGAAGGAGCAAGGGTGGAAAAGTAGTGGGAGAGTAAGCAGTTGAACATAGGAAACTGCCTTATAGTGAGGCAGACCATTTATCCATCTAGTTCAGTATTCTGTGCCTGGCCTGGTGGTAGCTCTCCAAGGTCTCAAGCAGAAAAGGTTCCATCCCAACTCCTGCTGCCAGAGATGCCTTAGCTGGAGATTCCATTGGTTGTACCTGAAACCTTCTGCGTGCAAAGCACGTGTCTACCACTGAGCCATAGCCTAGAGAATCACCTGGTTGTGTCATGAGATGGTTATGATATATACTGAGAAATACATATCATAATATTGGAAATGATACATAGAAGGGCCACTGAAGTGAGAAATAAGGGAGGGTTATTTTCCTTGTGACCAAAGGCTTATGATAGGCTTGGCAAGCCAACCTTAATTGCAAGGATAGTTGCTGGATCATTTTGGTTGATAAAAATTAACTAAGGGTAAATGAGATGAAATTTATAAAATTGAGAAGAGACTGAAGAGCTGAAATTGCCTCCTGGCAGTTATATTTTTAGTATTTGGTTGTGTTTGGGGAGTTTTCTTTTCTTTTATTCTTTTCTTCCAGGCCATTGATGTGCTATAAACAGATTGCATGGTATATGTTGGGATACAAATTTAGTAACAATTTTTGTCAGCTAGTTACTTTTCATTGGCCTGGCTACAGTTCTAGCAGCATTAATAAACACCAGTTGTCAATTTTACATATTTTAACATCAATGTCGCGTTACTGCAACAGATTACTGGTGGTCCGTGGACAAGATATCACCCTGTTCGGCCTCTTGTGGTAACAAGGGAATACAGCATCACCAGCTGAGATGCTTACTGGGTGGAACCCAAGTCAACATATCCCATTGCCTGGAGAAGCCCAAACCAAACCTGCAACCCATTGCTTGTAACAGAAGAGACTGCCCTTCAAGGTTTGTTCTTCCACTGAAATGTGAAATAGCTATCAAATCATCTCCGTAATGTAATGGTACTTCAGATTGTTTGTATCACTGTCTGTCTAAGAATGGGCTGATCAAAACACAGTTGCGCTAAAATGCAGATTGTGTTGCAGAACCGTAAAAGCCATTCACCAGTTACCTGTGGTGAGTTAAGAATCCCTCCTAGGAAATCAGATGGGGGATCTTTAGTAAACTGAAAGACAATTGGGCCATTTAAAATTTTCATTTGCAAACACCAAAGGGGAAAAAAAATCAGGTAAATCAGTCTTCAGCTGTCCCTGAATTTCTTGTGACCAACAGGGTGTGAAAACCCAGGTATTAAATCTGCGACTGCACGTGCTCAATATTAAACCTCAGTCCCAAATCTGAATAAATACAAAGTGAACGGCAGACAAATATTCTGTTTTGCTATCATGAGGGCTAGGATTTTGCTTTTTTAGAAAAACGGAAGTTGTGGGTCTCTGCAGTACTCAGAAGTCAAGTCTGGACCATGTCTTTGTGTGCTTTGCCTTGTAATGGCCAAGGGTTTCATAACTAAGCTATTATGCAGGCCGTGCTCCGTGTTCTGCAGCCTTGTCTGTAACGATTCCTAGACCTGTTAACTGGGGACAGTTTGCATCTCAGCCGCCCACTCTGGAAAAAATGCACAATGAGACCAATGGTTTGCACGAAGCAAAATTGCTACGCATCCACATTTGCACGCACGAGTGACCTCCAAATGTCATCCTCCTGGTGTTTTCTGACAATAGGAGTAGCCAAGCTGTGAGTTAAGGAACTGTCATGATTACCATGGAGTGGCCACCATGGAAATGTCTCCCATTTTATTACTTTTCCATAATGCTTTGCACACCTCTCCGTTAGGCAAAGAATTTCTGGATGGCCAGCTGAACCGTAAGGAACAGCTGGGAGCAGGAGAGTTAGTGAAATATGAAACATGCTCATTAATATCCGCAACAGCCTGACTTGCTGATGGGAATACTTCTACAGGAATGATTTATGCACATGAGCCCCTTCCTAAGCTGCAGCGCCGCCCATGCTGCTTTCCTGACTCCCAAGAAACTGATGAAATGTGGATGTCCGGAGGCAGAAAGAGGTTGAAAATGCAAGGCTGAAATTTACAAGGGGCAGAAAAGCTGTGGATCTGACCTTTCCAAACAGTATGATACAAAGAGGTGGGGGGGGGGGGTTTCCTTTCCTTTCCCTAATTTCTTTCCACAGTGTTTTGTGAGATCTTGATTGGCAGCAGAAGAGTGAAAACAAATATCAGCTGCTTCTGCTCGACCTGCCGAGTTTGCAAGCGCCTTTTTTGCCCATTCCATCAAGTAATTAAGAAACAGAAACAGGATTACTCTTTGGGGAACACATTGGGATTTCCTCCCCTTGCTTGGGGCATATAAATCGTGAAAAGAAACATGAGGCTGAGCTGTCCAGAGTTTCCGGCTTGACCAGAATTCTCCCATGGAACCTTTCACTTCCTCCCATCATCTTCCAGACAGACATCACACCACTGAATTAGCAGGCCACCTCGGCCAGTTTGGCTTCCAGCCCATTTGTGCCAGCTTTTCTGGAATGTGCAGGATTATTGTTGCCCAAAGATTACTCACTCACATGTAGCGGTGATTTGTATCCATCAAAGGGTGTGCTCCTTCACAACATTCTAACAAGAGGCAAGAACAGCCAGCAATTTGCGATGGGCTACCTGAGCATGAAGGGCCTGGCTTGTTCAGAGCATCCAAAGGCTAGCAGGGATGCACTGTTTTCTGCACAAAGTCTTAGTATCGCTTCAAAATGTTTTAGTAACTGCAGTGCTTGAGGACTGTTCATTGCAGAGATTGTAACTGAATCTGGGGGGTTCCAAAAATCTATTAGATCAGGTGCATCTCGATTTCATCTAGAGTTTCACAGTGTTACCTGAGAAGAAAGAAACCAAAAAGCTTTTAACTTCCTCAGTGTCTAGTTTTGGGTGTCCTTCCCTGATTTGCAGAGCAATTCTACGCAGAATGACTGTAGCCTAAGGCCTTTAAGCAAATCTGCGTGGGTTTGCACTCATAATACTTTTCAAAAGGCCTGCCTATCTAAAAACAGAACTCTACTTTCCATGATTAACCACCACCTCCTAATATTTTTTAAATAAAACAATTTTTCTGGGAAAGCTGCATCTGGGGGCAAGGAAGGAGCTGCATCTCTTCCCCCCCACACACACACACACACAATTTTTGTGCCAAAAATCATCACCTGTGTTGAAAGAGAGGGAGGGAAGGTGACATAGCACCGTCTGATCTTGTCAGATCTCAGAAGCTAAGCAGGGTCAGTATTTGGAAGGGAGACCACCAAGGAAGATTCTGCAGAAAAAGACAATGGCCATAAGTCGGTCGAGACTATGTATGCTGAGGGGGGAGGAAACATAAAGACCCATGATTTTTTCCCTAGCAGAAATAAAATCGGGCTGGAGGAGGCAATTTTTTAGCAGGAAAACAAAATAAGGGGAAAGCGTTAAGGAGCCCCTCTCCCCCTGCACCCCTTTGTTCGGATTGTAGCATCAGCCGCTGCATTTGTTTTTGTTTTTGAGTCATCAGGGAAAATAATCGCAGACCTGGACCGGTTACCAAAATTGCTGAGATATTTCTAGAACAGCTAGGAAACTGAAATTTGGAATACTCATCTTCTGTGATTGCCAGAAAAAAAAAATCAGAATCCAGAAAATGAAATCTGGCTCATAAGAGCAGCCAGTTCAGAGCAAGGAAAGGCATAGATGAGATGGAATGTTGGCCTGTGGGAGTTTCCTGTTCAGTCTCAGATTGGGAGGAGGAGGATGGCAGCCAGGAATCTAAGTCTGAAAAAGGGACAAAAGGGGGGGGGGATTTCTGATGTCAGCCAGGAAATTTATTTGTGCTTCTGGAATGCAAACTATATGTACCAAGGAGATCTTCCAGCATCCCTGAAGTTGTTGTTTGCCATGATAGTTTCCAAAACCTTCTGGCAAAGGAGGACAAAACATCCTTTAGGATTCTGCATGGAGTGAAGATGCAACATCCATTCTCCAGCATCAAGAGCAAGCTGGTGCCAAGGGAACAAATTGACTCTTACCCATTAGTTCCAGTTGAACTTCCACTGTCATCATATTAAAAAAAAAAATCTGTTTTGCTGGTTTTAAGGCTAGGGGAAGCGCTGCATAGATATTTCTCATAGTGCAGTCTAAAGAACATCATAGATTGTATTTTAAAAGCCTGCCACCCTGATAAAAGCCTTGAAATGGTGGTTGAATTACGTAGTGGCTGAATTCCACGTGTGCTGTGAATGTATGCTGTGAATGTATGGCTAAATACTCCAACTGATGCTGAATTTTATCAGTCTTTTGGGCCTCTTGTACAAGTAAAGAGTCCTCATTAGAAATAGCATTAAGGTGAGTGAAAAATGGGGGGGGGGGAGAAGAGATGTATAATTTTGGAACATCGCTGTAACTCTCTCTTGGTTCTCTGCCCATAATTCTTCCTCAACATTCTTCTCCTTCCTCATGTAGATGGATGGTGACATCCTGGTCTCACTGTACGCAAAGCTGCGGTGGAGGCATCCAAAACCGGCGGGTGACATGCCAGAAACTGACAGCTACAGGCAACTCGGTCCCTATGTCCAATGATGCCTGTGCTCAGGTTGCCAAGCGCCCTGTAGATACCCAGAGCTGTAACAGACAGCTGTGTGTGGAATGGGCCACTTCTGCTTGGGGACAGGTAAGAACGCACAGCCTCCAGTCTTCTGCGGTAACAAGGAGGCCCAGCAACAAAGTACGAACAGAGGAGGTTTCTGTACAGAATGGACTTGTGTGAGCCATGGTCTCTCAGTGCTGGATAGCGATCTGTAAAATGAGGATCATAGTCACTCGCCTCTCAGGCTTGTTGTGATGACAAGCAAAATAAAGATGTTCATATGTCTTACACATTGAAAAGCTCAATATAAATTGGCTTTTTGATGACTTCCAATGCTTTTGTTGAAAGAACAAATTAGTCTCAGTTTTATTATATATTTAGTTAAGTTCTATGCCAGGGCACCATGGGCAACATGGCGCCCTCTGACACCTTCCTGATGCCTACCAAGAGTTTTTAGAAAGTGGGTAGGGCGAGGCGAAGCTTCTGTTTGGCCACTGGGGATTTTATAGGCTGTGCAGATTTTTAAAAGCACCACAATCCAAGTGAGGTGGAGGGGCGGGGAAAGCAAGGTAGTTGCTGGACTTCAGCAACAGCCTTGCAAAGTTGCAAGCCTGCAGTGCAATACCATTGGCAAATGCAATGCAGATCCCCCTTCCGCTATTGCCATGGAAACCAGGCAAATGGTGGAAAAGAGGAAGAAATGATGGGAAATAGCAAGGAAGAGAAGGTAAATCCATCTGTTTAACTTTTAGCCCCACACATACTTTCTACTGCAGAGATTCACTGGGAGAATCTGCTGGGCTGCTTGTGCTGTATTTCCCACTATTGGAAACGATGGTGGGATGGGGGCACCCTCTTTGGCTTTCTTGGCACAGCCACACTGGCGCTGGGTTGTGTTGATGGGCACTATTGCACTGCTTCAGCTGTCCTTGCAACCCCCTCCCCCTCATTTGGACTGTGATTCTGTGGCTGTGCTTGACATCAGATCTGTGGGGTGTACCTTTGCTACAATGGCACAGGTTACTGCTGCCAGGCAATAGTAGGATGGGTTCTGCCTCTGGACACGAATAGGGTGGCACTGGTTGGGTTCTACTGCTGGCCACTAGTATGGTGTACTGTTTCTGCTGTCCTTGCAGAAATGCCACCCCTCAGTGTGTACTTCAGAGATTCTCTCATTTGACCTTAGTCCAGTCCACAGTGGCACTGGTTCTGCTGGGTACACTGCACTAGTTCTGCTGCTGGCCTAGCAAACAATACCCCCTCCCCCAAAAAACTTTTACTTTCTACTGTAGAGATTCTCTGGCAGAATCTCTTCTCTGCTGGTCTTGTTGTGCTATTTTTCCCACCATTGGAAACAATGTTGGGATGGGAGCACCCTTTTGGGTGCCCCTATAATTGAACCCCCTGGTCCAATCTTTTTGTGACTTTGGGGTTCTTTGGGGGGGGGGGAGGTTCTAGCAGCTAAACTGCAAATTTGGTGCCTCTACCTCAAACTCCCTTCCCCTCAGGCCCCTGAATATACCCTAGGAGAGATTTGCCATTGACTACAATGGTCCCATAGTTATAATGGAGCTGAATAGATTCGGGAATCCTGAATATATTCGGGTTTCTATATTTGGCTGCCAAATACACATTGGAGAATCACATTCAACTGAATATATGCCTGAATAATGCTAAGTCTTTATTTGGGTATATATTCAGCTCAGCTTCTGCCGAATGCACACCCTTAGCTTCCACGTGGCAGATTTCTCTGCCGTTCCCCTGCCCCAGTCCTCCAGCAGCAGCCCCCTCCCCTGGGCTCTCAGGGCAATTTTTTCCAGTGGCACTAGAACATTGTTATATCAGTATAATCAATATAACATTATAACAGTAGGTATAACAGGTTCTGAAATTCCTAGCCTTCATGTTTTAAAAAATAAATCTCTGGCCCCTTCTGTTGTAAAGATATGCCTTTTTTCCTTATATTTCCACAAAGGAAGGACCTAGAGAGTTACTTTTTGAACAAAATGAAAGCTGGAAGTTCAGAAAACTTGTTACGTGTGTTATGTATGTTGATATAATGATATTCTAGTGCCAGATATCTTAAAGAATCATTGCCACGGGGACAGTGTCAGGGAAAATGGCTGCTATTGGGGTGGGAAAACCCAGATTTTCCTACCCACGTGGCAGCTACCCACGTTCTGCTGGTATCTTCCCAAAACTTTGAAACAGTTTTGAGAAAGGTTGGAGAAAGGCCAGGGAAACTCAGGGAAGTGCACGGCCTCATAATGCTGTGAGGAAGCCAGGGGGAAACCCCGTTTCCTGATAGCATTGATCCTGGGGCAGATCACCCATGCTATAATTCCTGATGGAATTAGGAAGACAATTAATTCCTTTATTTAAAGACCTGTCCATCACCCAGAGATGACCACCACAATGTGGCAACACAGTTTGTTCTGAAGAACATTCGTTGGTTGGACCATTGCCTAGTATCCACTGCTTTCCAGGAAAATTAGATTTCTTGCTTTCAGTTAGCTGATTATGACTGTATGGGGGGGTTCCTGCTTTTGTGTATTTTGGAAAATGTTCACTCAAGCTTTGATTGAATTATCATGCTGCATGCATTAGTAAGGATCTCATCTTTCCTCAAAAAGACATAAGCAAATTGTCCAATTTGTACTTTCTCTGGAATTTCAGGTAAGGTTTACGTAATGCATGCTGTCTTCCAGTTCCTTCACAGGTAGCTTTTGGTTTATATCATACCATGATGTCATATCCAGGCTGGGTTATCAAAAGTTGCTTGAATTCATCAACTGACCTTTTGGCTTTCTAATAAAATATTTCTCCAACTAGAGGAGGGGGGTATCTTGAGCTCTGTGTAAACCTATACAGCCACATTCCCAACTGGCTCTACAAATTGATTATTCTGATTACAATTAAGAACAGATTACTGGCTATGGATCAGTAATGTTTTACTATTGTATCATACAGTTCTCTCAGGGGGACATCAGGTTCTTATTGGCCAAGTTCAATCATAACTTTTCCCAAAAGTGCAGTGAAAATAAGATTTTCTTAGTCCCTCCCCCCAAAAAATGACCTTTCCTCCACTCCTGTCTCCTATCTTTTAATTCTGAATATAGAAGTCGGCCTGGAGATGAGAATTTCATGCAATCTTGGAATGATTCAGAGGTTTCTTTATATTTGTGGTTAAAACATTTGACACTATGGACAACTATTTTGAAATCCAGGAGACACCATTTATGACAGGGTATGGGGGCAAGGGGGTGTTGTGAGAAGTACCTTTAGGGAAGCTGCTGCCTCTTGGCATGCCTAAAGCACCTCTTTGGATAGTGGCCCCAGTGTACATATACTGTGTTGGACCTAACCAGTGTAAAAAAGATGGCAGGGACCGCCTTTTAAAAGAGACAAGCTGGGAATGATTGCATCTGTTTTTCACAAAAGCTATGTGGGACAGATCCAACCCAACATGTCTATCAAAAGCAAGGTACAAATTGGTCCAGATAAGTGCACTGTTCCCTCTAAGCTGAGTTAGTGTGGGCTAGCTCACAGTTTTTTAGCCTCTGGCTCACACATTTTCCTCTTAGCTCAGGAAAGATGTCTCCAGAGCAAATTAATTTATGCAGTAGCCAAATCATTCGCTCACAACTTTAATACCAGTAGCTCAAAAAGTAGAATTTTTGCTCACAAGACTCCACACCTTAGAGGGAACATTGGATAAGTGATGTTTTACTATGTCAACACTAAAGTCACTGAGGTAAGTTTTATTTGGTGAAAATCTAAAGCAATAAAGGAACTTACACAGAGACATCTGTATTCAGTACTACTCTTGTCTTCCCATACCAACTGAATTTTTCCTTGAATATTTGTAGATAAGCACTTCACCATATTCTCACTACTTAGTTCCCAGTAATATCTTTTATCTTAATGATCCACTTTTCCTTCCTGGTTCCACTGAAGCAGCTCAGGATTATTGAAACCAAGCACTGTTCACTCGTAACATCTTACAGTGAACTGAGGGAGGGATTAAATCCTAAAAAACAACTGACAGATTTATTCCTGTTGAAATGTCCTCTCTCTTTACGAGGAGCTGATATGCTACAGTTGTTACATTTCCAGGACTTTACATTTAATTGTCTCATACTTTTCAATTACCCATTTTTAACGGAAACAAGTCTACCCCGGTTCTGTCTTATTAACTACTCTCCTGTAAATTATGATAATGATGAGTTGTAAAATGTCCACCAGCGGGGGATAGAGTGCAATCTCCTGTGAGGATCACAAGCTTCAGGCAGAGGATGTGTGTGTGCGAAAGAGAAAGTGAGCTTTTTGTTGGTCCCAAATACAAACACATTTTAAAGTCTTTAGCATATTAAAGACTCACAAGCGTATTGTGGCCTTTCACTGCAGCATCAGCTTTTTTCTAGCCTTTGGATTTTTTTTTTGTCAACAGTGCATTCATCAGACCTTGAGGTGCTACAGGAGTCTATTGGTTTTGCTGAAACACACCAAGATGGCTGGTTTCCTCAAAGTTAATGCTTGATCTGCCAAGTCTGCAGCAAAACACTAAGAGCATCTCATTTGCAAGCAATACACCTTTTTATTTAGTGAAACGCATGTTCCAGCCATGTATTTTTGCTGGCCAGGTACTTAAGAAACCCCGTTTCTGCAGACCTGGGCAGATGATAAATACAGGTTTATCAAGCCTATGAAGGTTTTCATGGCTGATGGGTTACATTTGGCATGGTGGTGGGGCACAATAATATTTATACAGAGATATCTGTATTCAGTACTAGTCTTGTTTTCCCATACCAAGTGAATTTTTCCTTGAATATTTGTAGATCTCACTTCACTATACCTTTATAGATTTGTTCTACTAAGTGTCTGGTTTTCTTCATTAACAGTGTAATGGGCCATGTGTTGGATCAAGACTGTCAGTACAGCACAGACAAGTTTTCTGTCAGACCAGGGATGGAATATCTGTATCTGCTGACCAGTGTGGCTCCCTTCCAAGGTAAAGTCCAGTGATGCCTTAATCTTCAGTTCTGACCCAATGGTGTTTGTATTCTGAATTTGGACACTATCTATGTTTTCTTTATCAATTTTAATTGTTAATGACCATGAACAGTTGCCTGCAAAGGTAAGATGTGACTTTGTTCACACACAAAAAGAAGTAGCATCTTTTCCTGCCACAGAGAAGTACATCATGTATTCTAGCAGTGAAGTGTGGCCCCATCTGCGAATATCTAAATCCGTGAACCAGAGCCACATGAAAAAAAATAGATACTTCTGCAAACTTGGGGGACCCTTCATGTTTGCAGAAAAATCTGAAACTAAAAAAAAATCATGGCGGGGGTCAAATCCCCCAAATCAATAGCATTGTCTGCGCACATAAAGACTTTCCTTCTCTGTCCTGAGGGCACGGTGGTGGTGGGCCCTGAGAACCACTCTGGGCTCATCCATGGTGGTATCCAGGATCTGCTCTAGGCCTGGCCACAGCAGCAGCATCCAGGAGCCACTCAAGTACCAGCGTGGCTCCGGGACACTGACACCACTATGGCCGGGCCTGGAAGTGGCTGCGGAGGCCTGGATCTGCATCAGGCTCTGAGGGGAGGTGATATTGGAAGGGAGCCATGCCAGGATTCAGCGGGTTAGGGAAGGATGGGAGATGTGATTTCCCCGTGCAAGTCTTGTGGGGGCCCCACTTGTACATGTTATAATAGCGAAGCTGATTTTGCTAGAAAAAGACTGTGAGCAGGAACCAGTAGGAATCAGTATTCAAAGAAGAAAACCTAGTGGTGCACTTAGGTAATTTTAGAATATGGACTTTATGTCTTCAGATGGCAGTGTATAAAGATACACAGTCTGCTCCTCGCCACCACCCATGAACTGATGAGCTGAGGCCCCGGATATTGACCACAACGTTCAGATCGAATTTGTCAACCATTACACTGGAAATAGCCCTGTGATGGTGGAAAGGGTTTATTAGGTGTAGTTTCATAAGCTGATGCAGAAAAATCTGAGACAAGCCAGAGAACAAGGACCTCATCTTACACAAAAAGATGGAAATCCACTTCCTGTCAAAAGCTGTAGCAGAATGAGAGTTCAGCTGTACTCCCTTTCCTAAAACACCCACCCACAAGATAATGGAAGTCCTGGTGAAGGAAAAGTGTGTGTGGGGGGGAGGCGCTATAGCAGGACATCTCCTGCATCAGCCTCTGTTCCCTGCTGTTACTTCACAGGCTTCGGGGGGGGACGGGACCAGAGGGCTCGCCAGTATCATGCCAATGTACACTGTCGCTTCTGTTGCAAAACCAGAAGTTTTTTTGTTTTGTTTTGTTTTTAATTTTTTATTAAATATAAAAAACAGTTAAAAATAGGAAAGCAAGTCCTGGTGTTTATGCAGGGCAAACAGGGAGGTGTCGATTTTATGTGCTGCTGAGGCTTCCAAGAGGGGCATCCATTTTTCTTGAAGATTGTCAGGAACAGGTTGGTTTTCGGATCGTAGGATGCTAGTGGAAACTTTGTCCTGTAAAAAGAAGTCCCACAATTTCAGGAACCAGTCACTCAATAGCTGCAAAACCAGAAGTAATGTCATCATGTCAGGGCAAACATTCTTCATCTAAATCCTACAATGTGATGATGTTACTGCCAGTTTTGCACCAGAAGTAATAGTGCAACTGTCCCTCCCAGTCAGTGTTTTGTCTAGGCTAGTGTTCTGAGATGATCTGGTAACTGGGGGGGGGGGCTCAATGTGTGTATGCTTTGTAAGAGGGCCAAAGCCAGTTCCATCCCCTTCCCCTGAGGTGGAGAGTACCTGCCATAACTCCTAGAAAACTGAGAGGGCTCTGTTTCAAATTAGCCAGATAGGAGTGCCCCAGTTTGAGAAAGGGTGCTCTTATTTATCATTCTGATTCTCCTGTATCTACTCATGAGTACTAATCCAGTCAGTAGACTTAATACTTCCATGGAAATGTGAGTCAAATGAAAAGCAGGTTCAAGAGGGAGGCAAAGCAGTCATTTCTGACATTGTCCTTAGCTGTACCTGGTTGGTTTGGATGTGTTTCCTTGAGCCCCCTCTGCACTCATTGGCTGGTTTCCTGTATGACTCCTCAATCCTGGATCTGTTTCATTCTGGATTCCATCCAGGCTATCTTTGCCAGATCATGTAGCTGGCCCCCTATCTCTCTCCCCCCCCCCAACTTAGCCATGCAATGGTCACCTCCAGCCTGGATTACTGTAACTCACTCTATGCACAGCTACCCTTGAGACTGATCCAGAAACTTCAACTCGTCCAGAATGCAGCGACATGTGTTCTTACTGGAACACCAATGAGAGCACATTTACAACCAGTGCTCTGTTGGCTGCACTGGTTGCCAGTTGAATACTGGGTCCAGTTCAAGGTCTTGGTTCTAACCTTCAAAGCCCTGTGTGGTCTGGGACCAACATACCAACATACCTTCAGGTCTCTCCCGATATGTCCCTCGTAGAACATTGCGCTCAGTGGATCAAAATCTACTGGAGATCCCTGGTCCTAAAGATGTCCACTTAGCCTCAACCAGAACCTTCTTGGCTCTGGCTCCAGCCTCGTGGAACACTCTCCCTCCTGAGATCCAGGCCTCGCAGGACCTAATGCAATTCTGCAGGGCCTGCAAGACAGACTGCCTGGCCCATGGTTGAGGCATCCATTTACATAGGCCTCCCCTGTAATTGCTGTTAACATCTATTGCCTTCAATCTGTATTGTCTGCTGTCTGCCTGTTTCCCCAGTATCAATTACCAGCCACCTACGACACTAGGGAAGTTATATGGAGCAGAAGGAGATAGAGTAGTTGAATGGCTGCCTTCAATTGTACTGCTAGATATAGTAATTGATCTTATTGTAAATTGGGTTTTAATTATGTGATTTTAAATATTGTATTGTGTATTGTTGCTTGTTGCAACCCACCCTGAGCCTGCTTGTGGGAGAGGGTGGGCTAGAAGTTAAATAAATAAATAAATAACATATAAAGGTGCTGTTTTTTAAAAAAAAAAATCTGCATGTATTATTTAATGCTTTTTTTTTCTTTTATCAAAAGGCCATTAAGCATACAGAACTGCTGGACAGATGTTTGCAGTGTACACTGGAGGGTCAGTTTGTGGACACTGTGTACAGCTACCTGTGGGAACTATGGCTTCCAGTCAAGACGAGTGGAGTGTGTGCGTGTTCACACCAACAAACCTGTGCAAGAGCACTTATGTTCCTGGAGACCAAGACCTGCTAACTGGCAGCGCTGCAACATCACCCCATGTGAAAACAGTACGTCTTCTAAGGGGAACGGGATGGGGAGCACCATCCGCTGTCGATGGAGCGATAGTTCTCAGATCCGCTGATCCCGTGCACTGCATAAATGTTCAAAAATGACAGCCTGTTATTCTTGCTGGAGGAAACTCAGTGTTTGTTGCCAGGTTCCCCAAGCACTGAGATTTCAGCTCCCTGCCAACAGTGCATTTTTGAGACAACTGCTTCCCCCAGTAATGGTAGCAATTAAACAGCATGCTGAATCAGCATAGGTGACACCCACAAGCCAGATGGTGGCTGTGCTGATCTCAAGTTCTTAATGAATATACCAAAAGTGTGTGGTGATGGCTGGGAACTTAGATGGTGTAACCAAATTCATGAATCTGTTAACAAGGAGGAGCCAACACAAGCCAAACAGAGGTGCCATGATTAGAAGCAGTGTACTTCTGATTGCCAGAGGGAGGGGCAAACCATCAGGGAACACTGTTGCTGGCCATTCTGATCTACCTTGGCCACTGTTAGACACAGTGCTTGGTCTGATCCAGAAAGGGAGTTCTTATGCTCTTTGTATTGTGTTTGCTTCTTGTTGGAACAATGCAGCAAGATCAACAGACGTTGCACAGTGAAGGTAGCACTTAACAAGTGCCAGTTGCCTCAAGCCCCTTTGCTAGGAATTACTTTGTCTTTGATGGACATCCCAGCTACACTTTTTGCTGCCCTCTAGCTGCACCCTAAATTTAGAAATTATACATTCCATAACTGGGATGAAAACAAAGGAAACCAGAGTGAATATCTATATGGAATTAGCACGGAACAAAGTCCTTCAAGGACTTGAGCTGTAGAAATAGAAGAAG
The DNA here is from genome assembly GCF_001447785.1 of Gekko japonicus. Classification (NCBI taxonomy): domain Eukaryota; kingdom Metazoa; phylum Chordata; class Lepidosauria; order Squamata; family Gekkonidae; genus Gekko; species Gekko japonicus. Next base: position 765,986 of record NW_015177021.1, on the reverse strand, counting down.
TCGTAAGGTAACAGTCCACTGGACGTGTAGAGCTGAATTCAAAAAAGTAAATAAGGGTAACTTCACACCCAGAGTTACGTACACTGAACAGTGAGCCCGACAGCTGCCAAGGCATGCAGAATTTCCAGTCTAAAGGGCTGGTTGCTGCCCGTTCCTTCCCCTGCCCCCAAAAAACTGAGGGTGACACCATAGAGCCAAGCCTTCATGTGTGTGTTTTAGCAGAAATACCTTCATATATATATGCACATCTGGCTTCCAGTTTAGCACTACAATCGCCGGGGAAAGCTGTTCTCTGAATACACAAATACTTTGGGCTAGTTCACCCTACAGAGGTGGGCCTGTACAGGTAGCATATTTGATATGCATCTAATTTTACCATTCCACTGCTTCCCTAGAGTTCTGATCAGGTTATGCGCAATAAAATTCTCTCACCAGTTGGCAAGTCATTATGAAGACATTATCTCTTTCACACAAAGCACAACAGATTGTCATGGTAAATGAAGTTCTGCATTTATCCTTTATGGAAGAGTAATCAGCAGATACTATTGCGGTAGGGTAACCCCAATTATTTGTGTCTCAAAATATGTTGAGACACTTAGGTTTTCCTGAAGAAGGTTTTGATTTCCTGAAGATTCAGTCTTCTGCTGGTAGAGTCCTTGTTCTTTGAGGCTATTCTTTCTCCCATTCCCATAGCTGTGACTGTAAAAGAAGCTGTCTTGCCTGCCCCACACAGAGAACCTGTAGCTCCTTCAAATGACTGCTGTACCTGTTTTTATTGCGCTGGGCTCTTCTGCTTCAACATCTGATGGTGAGAACAGAGTTCAGCAGAGCAACCACCCAATTCTCCTTCCAAATCTATCCAGTACATGATCTCCTGGCAGGTCCTGGGCAGCGTTCATCATCCTCTTTTGTGTCGTCAAAAACGGATCATAACCCTATGGTCCAAGTGGTAGTCAGGGAAACCCGGCCTGATACGTGATCCTGCATTCCGTCCTCTCCATGATCATTCACAGGTAGGGCTGTGACAGATTGGCCAGAATAATGGAGCTGTAATAAAACAAGACTGATGGGAGAGGAAGAAGGCAAAGAAATGTGCCAGCCCTAAAACCAGCCAGAAAATAAGATCCAAAACGAAAAGAGTTCAACTTTCCATTTTTTTAAAAAAAACAATTGTTCTCTTCCCCCTTTTCCCAGTTGAGTGCAGAGACACCACCAGGTACTGTGAGAAGGTGAAGCAGCTGCAGCTCTGCCAGCTCACGCAGTTCAAATCACGCTGCTGTGGGACGTGTGGAAAAGCATGAAGAAGGGCAGCGAACACTAGGATGAATTTGGCACCCACCAGCCTTGCGCTGCCTTGTTATCAGAAGGGCTCCTTGAGAAAAAGAAAAATTGGAATAGAATGGCCTCATTTCCCATTTTTATTTATTTATTTTCCCTCTCCTTTCTCCCCACCCCCATTTTTTTAAACCAACCTTTTAACTGAGTTGTTGTTTTTGTAAAGAACTCGACACAGTCTCCCTTCGGTTGAGGTTGGGAGACAGAAACGCGGCAAGTTGCAGCTCATTGAGAGGGCGGAGACCGAGAGAGAAAGAGAGAGCACCGAGACTAGCATGCCCTAGAAGACATCAGGATGGACAGGAAGAATATGCTGAGCTAATGGGGCCCTCTGAATGCCAGACCAAGATTGCCAGTTTGTGAACCAGAGTGAGAGTTCATACCTATGTGCACACAAGGGGGAGGGAGGGGAATTAAGGGGGAAAGGAAATAACTAAACCAAACCATGGATTCGTCCTGCATTTGGCTCTGGCATGCATTTTAACACAATGTTAATGCAAACAGCCATTTATCACATGGTAACTTGCCATGACATGCTTGCCAGCACTCAGTTATCTACAAGGCGAAGAGAATTTTACCATATAACCTCATGCAATCAGAAATCCAAGGAAGCAGGGGAGGGAGAGGACTGGTAAAATTCTCCTCACTGCCTGACAGGATGCTACAAACAAAGTGATTATGAACATCCAGTGGTAAGCTGCTGCTTGGTAAACTTTGTACACTATAAGTTTTAGCCATATTTTTCTGCTCCGTTACGGCCTGCCGCTTCCTGTACTCAGGAGCAGCTTGCTTCTCAGAAGGCAGCAAGCTAATTTATTCAAAAGTGAGTTTGTAGCGCTCTGAGAAGCAAACCAGAAGTTTACCAAGGAGATCTGTGGAACAATTTGAAGAGCGCACTCAGACCAGCACAGACATCATAAAAAATGTTCCTCCATCTCCCTATACTAATATCTATGTCCTGTTTTCATTTTCATCTCTCATAGTTGAAGGCTGAGTTTTCTTTTTTTTTAAAATCTTAATGAACACTGAATGTGTGCAATTGACGAAACAGGAAGAAAGAGCTGTAAAGATGAGGCTCATGAAATAGCCTACTTCCAAAATCGTGACACAGCCAGCTTGAGGGGGCTGCTGATGGAAACTCAGCTGTCAAATTATTAAACAGCTGACAATTTTTTAATGAAAATGGTTACTAGGATGAAAGAGCGTGTATGTGAAATAGTACAATATTGGCTTAGTTCAGACATAATGCAAGACCCTGGTTTATTTCTGGCTAGTGTGTGAGACCCAGGATTCAGCTTGCAGATGATAAGTCAAATCCTGGTTTACCTCGACATTACCTTCACTCTGCAGCTGGGGACAGCAGTGCCAGGGAACAAACCGTGGTATCTGCATTCAGACGTCACATGAAACCATATATAAGACTCAACTGTGTTAATAAACCAGCTTCAGAACATAGTTCCAGACAATGTTTTAGCATATTCTTAGCTATGTCTAGATGATCCCACTAACTATAGGCCCCGGTCACACGAACGGTTTTGGGCCGGGAGAGGGACGGATCGGGGGCGCAGCAAACGGGCACGATCCCACTGCAACATCTGGGAAGCGTTGCGCACCCGTCCCCGATCCAGCCCTTCACCCGAAAAGCCGCAGCAAAAATAAACCACCTACCGAGGTGGTTTTTCCAGCACGCTGCATCAAAGCCTGGCCATGGGATCGCCGGTGCGTCCTTCTGCCGGCACATCCCCGGCTCCTGGCTGAACTGCGCATGCTCAGACATGCGCAGTTCGGCAGTCTCCCTTTCACCACCGTGGCTTCCCCCAGCATCTGTTCCTGGCGGGCAGGGAATGCGCCGCGGCTCAGGGGATCAATGTGATCCCGCCGCCGCGTGTTTCTTTTGGTGCGGCTTTATAAAGCTGCCGTCCCCCCTGACCTCCCCCCCCCCCCCGTGTGGCAGGGACCATAGTTGCTTTAATTGATCAATGTTTTTGTGCAATGTTTGAACTAAGCCAGTCAGTGTAAACAATATTTAAAACATATTTTGCAATAACGAAAGAACACAAATTCCCAAATCGCTATCTTTATACTATGAGTGAGTAGGGTCTCCACTCTCCACCCCCCTGAGTTAACAGCAGTCAGTTGTTCATCCACTTTTTCCTTTTGGCAAATGGGATACTTCTGGGGGCAAATGTTACATACCCAGAACCTACCAATCACGTATATAAGGATAGCTCGCTAGCTGCAGTCCTCCTGATCCTGTCACCATTTCTTCTGAAACAGGCACCCACATGTACTAAAGCAGAAAATATGCAGTGCATAGTGAAGCAGTAAATGCACGTTGTACCTGTTTCAGACAACGTGGCAATAATGCATATCACTAGAACAGTGAGTAGCCCAAGCTCCCATTATGCATGGCTGGATACCCCCAAACAGGACATCTGAAAGGGGCTGGAATTAGCCTCTTTGTCATGGTTGAGTCTTTATCAATTAACCGAAACCAGGTTGCTGTACCAATAACATCTTATTGTTTTGGTTGCAAAACCTAAAAACCTGTCCTGGCATGAGAAAAAAAAATTGATTTCTTTCCCGAAATGGTTTCTGTGGCCTTGACCTGACTGCTCTGAGCTCCCCCAAGCAGATGTACAATGGATGTAACAGCCTCGACTATAAAGAAGGCATCTGACGATCTCATAATGCTTGTAGGTGGAACCTCCAGTTCTCAGACTTTAGTTCAGCAGCAATTGTGTATAAGGGCTTGATTCTGGCTCAGGTGTCTCCCACAAGGGGGTTCCTAGCTGGTGCTGCAGTAATAAAATGTGTTGCAAGTCCTGAAGATAGTATTGATAAATTGCAGCTTTTATTATTACCTGTGTATTTTTAAGAAAGCCTGGAGAGTCTCTTGCAAGGTCTCCATCAGATCAAATTGCCTCCAGTTTTGGGTCATTCCAGAGTGTGTCTGGTGGAAAATAAGCTCTCTCTTTACTTGGGTCTCTGAGCTATTGTGTTGCTAGGAATCAATGCAGCGTTTATTTAAAAAAAAGAATGTTGTTCTATGTATGTAAATGTATCTTTTTGTGTATATTTATTAGAATTTCTTGTATAAAAAGTGCAATATGAATAATTGTACATTATGTTTGTCCAGATGAAACTATTTTGGGGGGGAGCTATTATGTGTTTTCCCTAGAGTGTTTTTGTTATATCAATGATAATGTATTCCCTCCCCCTTATTTTTAATAGCACTTGTGTTTAACCTTAACTACATTTCAATGAATACAGAGTAAATTGCAGCATTTCAGAGGGAGGTCTTAAGCATGTAGTTACAAATGGAAGAAATGATGGAGTTCTTAATAATAACAAGGTGGCAGTCTCTAGAAGAATAATCAATGAGATATTCAAGAGAGTATCAGCTTTTGAATAGCTCAACTCCTTTAGATGATCACCTCTTTGATATTTGTTATGAAATAACTGTGTCATTTCAGAACACTGATCCAGTGTTCTCTCTGTGTTTAGACGCATGCATGCATGGGGCTGTCAATCTTACCTGTTCACTTCAGTGAAGAGGGAACCTCCCCATGCACATCCCTTTTCTGTTCATCTGCATTTAAGTGAATAGGAAAGCAGTTGCAAGCAGAGAGCTCCAGAGGAGCTCTATGTAGACATCAGAGGTCCCACACCTACAAGGAATGTCTGGATTAAAGCAAAACAGTGCCATCCACTTCCTATCAAAATCAGCAAGAGTGCCATTGATTTTTAAGGTGCTGGGTTGCACCCAAGGGCACTTGGCCACACTGCCCCCTTTGCACACCGTGACTATGACCATGCACACAGCACCTGCAGTAAGTCCCATTGAGATTTACATATTTGTAACTGTGCAAAGGCTTGCAGCCTATGAATGTAATTTCAAATATTTGTCTGATATTTTGTTAGTTGATAGCATCATTGTAAGTTTATTAGGGTTGACAAATATTACAGGAGGCGGCTTTCCTCCCCCTAAAAAAAACTTGTTGATATAATTATTTTGTACAAATAATGCATCTTATTTATTTAATTTCTCTTGTCTGGCTGGTTCTTTATAAAACTTCCAAAGCAGAGTTTCTGTGGTTACAAAATAGCTCTGTTGTCATATTATATAACTCTTAAGCCTTCTAAAGCTCTAAAAGATATATTTAAGGCTGTAGTTGAGCTGGATTGAACCCCCTTGGCCCTGACCACACATTCAAAGTCCCATCCACACAGGGGCCTATACACACATATTCTGAAATTCAAATTCTGGAAGAATGGAGGGTACTAATTATGCATATAGAACCCATGCACATTGGGGTGTACATGGATAGATCTATGTATAGATAGCATCTTGAACAGGAAGGGGTTAGGCCCAGGGAGGAGAGGGAGCGATTAGGCACAATCTGTTACAATACGCCTAAAATGGCATATATGCTTAGAATGTCTGCACAAGGCTCAAAAACATCCAGTTACATTTGCATGCCTAACAGTGCAATCCTATGCTCCAGAAATTTAGGCTCACATTGGAGTCATTCTGCATAGGACTGCACTGTGAGCCGCTGGCTGAGTAATAGCACTATTACCTCCTGCTTCTAAAGCTGCTGTTGACTGGGCATGAAGTTTCTAGTGAGGCTCACACTGAGGATTTATTCCATTAAGATTTTTGCTACAAGGTAGTTTTTTTAGAGCATTGACACAATCATCTGCTTATCTCTGGAACAGTTTGCTAGGATGAATTATCCCTCCCCTACATTACGGGTTACAAATGTGGACTGATATAACCTGAAATTATGGAAGCCCTTATGGAACAGTAGCCCTTACTAGCTACTGTTCTTTTGAAAAGCTAGTTTGGGGCTGCTTGTTCCCACATCCTTCTCTCTTATGTATCGCTCAATCTCTGATTTGCCAGAGTGCTTGACGTTACTTTTCACAATCCCAGTACTATGGCATCACCAACTACAGTGCAAACAATAAGATACATTTATGAACAACTCCAGAGGAACTTGAAAGGTATTGAAATCAGTTCTAAAGCAATGTTAATTCCATACCAAATTGTAATGATAATAATGTAAACAACACACCTAATCAAACCAAGTGGTTCCAAAGACTTAAGGGTACTGTCTTTGGGGAGGGATTTCCATTGATTTCTCCCCCTGACCACCAGGGGGTGGGGCAGGGGTCCATGAACTGCTGGGGAAGGGGGTTTGTTGCAGAAAAATCCTTCTGTATGAAGTCTACTCTGGAAACAGATCTCATAGGATACAAGCCACTATGTCTTAGCACGGATTCTACTTTGTGAGATACCTCAGAATCTAACAGTTGGGAGACTCTTACATTTCATGTTTGAAAAGAAGGACAGGTCTGCCTGCAAAGGCCTTCCCAACATTTCAAGTTGAAGGGGCTTGAAGTCAATTCACAAGGAAGGAAGTAGTATTCTATTGTTGCTCTTCTTATTGTTCATCTCTGGTTTGGCATCTTTCAAAGGGTTACTTTTCCGTGTTCCCTCTCAACTGCTAGGGCAAATGGAAAAGAGACCACAGATAGTCCTTTGCCCTCAAGGACTGTAAAGACCTGGAAGTAGTCTTGGACAGCAATTAACTTTGGTACATATGTAGTTTGAACTTTTGGCCATTCTGAAATCAGTTACAAATAGATAAACCTGCTTGTTGAAAATGGTAAATGACCATTGTATATGAAGAATTTTGATGTGCATCTTTCCCGAATGGGAACCATATATAGACGAAGAAGAAGAAGAAGAGATTGGATTTATACCCTGCCCTTCACTCGGAGTCTCAGAGCGGCTTACAAACTCCTTTCCCTTCCCCTCCCCACAACAGACACCCTGTGAGGTGGGTGGGGCTGAGAGAGCTCTGACACAAACTGCTCTTTTTCAAGGATAGCTGTGCCAGAGCTTGTGACTGACCCAAGGTCACATCAGCAGGTGCAAGTGGAGGAGTGGGGAATCAAACCCGGTTCTCCCAGATTAGAGTCCGCGCGCTTAACCACTACACCAAACTATAGGCAGTTCTTGCTCAGATTAAAAAGTAAGAAAATGACAATGTACAAATAACAGGCCATTTTAGGGGCTCCATGTAGGCCCAGGAGCTCCAGAGGTAAGGTTATTTTGATGACAACAAATTATTTTCAGCTAGGCTTCAAGCCGTTGATTTTTCTTAACCATTCCGGTACAGGATTGCCAACTTCAGACTGTTAAATTTACGGAGATTGGAGGGTGTCAGGTTCAACAGCAAGTAAATCTCTACACACGTTTCCAGGGAAGCGTATGCTTTATTAGACTACAGGTCTGTTGCCATGGTCCACAGGTATATTGTTAGGAATGACAATGGGGCAGATGCATCCCTACATATAACAGGATGAGGCAAATGGCTAAGCAAATGAAATCCAAGCGCGCGGGGGGAATTCTCCTGGCGGGAGGTTACATAATGAACGGGAGAGTCTAAATTAAATTTCCTACTTCATACCATTTCCCCCCTGCCCACTTCTCCCATTTTACTTCATATGCAACTTTTGTTCTGAATGTTATACTCACTCTTTGATCCTAAAAATTTCTGCTGGTGTAACTGCCTGCTATCTAGCTGTCTTCCACACAACCTTTAAAAAAAACTCTCAAAAATCCTCCTCCGGTTTTTTGAGAATTAAGGAGAAAAATCTACCCTAAAGGCCAATAGGAAGGCACCAGCCAATATTCTCTCAACACCAAACCAGCCTTTAGTGGTCTTATAGTTTCTCTTAGTGTTTAAACAGTTTCTCTTAGTCTCCATAGTATTCCCTAAGAGCCTCTCTGATCTGTGAAGTACTAGGGCATCCTCTGAAGCCACTCTAAGACTTCTGTTTCTCCTAGACTCTGTGGTATACTATAGATTCCACTCTCCAAAGATGTCATTTCTTCCAAGGTAATTTATCTCTGTGGTCTGGAGAAAATTTGTAAATCCAGGAGAACTCAAGGCCTTATTTTGAGGTTGGTACTCTTACTTGAGTGGTCATCTTAGGCTCCCAAATTTGTCTTACAGTTACTGTTTAAGTTCCAGGTGAACCTAAGTTAGCTAAACATTTGTGAGTTTGCGTGCTGTAAATTGTTTCCTGTAGTTTGTTTAAATGGATTCTCTGTTAGTTCCCTAAACAATCATATCATAGTAGCCATAGGCCTTGCTTAGATTTATAGTTCTAGGTTCCAGGTGGGCTGAGGCTAAAGTTAACCGAACTTCTTCACTTTAATCACACCAGCTGTTACCTCTCTGCCATCTAGGGCTGCCAAGTCTCATTGAATCGTGGTGGGGGATCGTCATTCTTTACAGGAGCTCTGCCATGGGGGACGGCAACAGGCGTTGCACCGCCATCGCCAGGATGTGACGCTACGCGTCGCTCTGGCAACAGGGCTGTTTGGAGTCCCGTTGCCAGAGCGACGTGTAGCGTCACATCCTGGCGATGGCGGTGCAACGCCTATTGCCGTCCCCCGCGGCAGAGCTCCTGTAAAGAATGACGATCCCCCGCCACGATTCAACAAGACTTGGCAGCCCTACTGCCATCTGGGATCTAAATCAAAAGCCAGATGTATGGAGCTGAACATATGACTGCTGAGTGGCAAACAGCTAGGATGAACCACCTGCAACTAGAATCATAGAATCGTAGAGTCGGAAGGGACCTCCAGAGTCATCTAGTCCAACCCCCTGCACAATGCAGGAAATTCACTAATACCTTCCCACACACACACACGCACAGTGACCCCTGCTCCATGCCCAGAAGATGGCAAAAAACCACCAGGATCCTTGGCCAAACTGGCCTGGGAAAAAATTGCTGCCTGACCTCAAACTGGTGATCAGCATTTCCCTGGTCATGTGAGAAAGGGCCACAAGAACTAAGCACCAAGGCAACCCTTCCTGCCCTCCCTCTCATGATCTGCCTAAATTCAGAGAATCCACATTGCTGTCAGATGGCCATCTAGCCTCTGTTTGAAAACCTCCAAAGAAGGAGAGCCCATCACCTCCCGAGGAAGCCTGTTCCACAGAGGAACCACTCTAACTGTCGGGGAGTTCTTCCTAATGTTTAGCCTAAAAATCTTTTGATTTAATTTCAACACGTTGGTTCTTGTACGACCTTCTGGGGCAACAGAAAACAACTCCGTACCATCCTCTATATGACAGCCCTTCAAGTAGATGGTTATCATATCATCTTTCAGTCATCTCCTCTCCAGGCTAAACATATCCAGCTCCTTCAGCCTTTCCTCATAGGACTTGGTCTCAAGCCTTGAAGAATGATGGGAAATTATGTGAAATCCTAAACCCAACCATCAATTCTATATGTTAACTGTTGTCTTCTGTGTATGAAGAGAAGGTACCAAAAGTGTCCTGACCCACTTTTTAAAAAAGATAGGATCACAGAACTTCTTAAACATTATTTCTAAAGTTACATCTGTCAGCCATATTCAGAAGAGGGGCTTCTGCTGCATCCTTTGTTCGGCATGCAGCATTAGGTTCCACTCTAGAAGTGGATTTAGAGAGGAAGGAGAGAGCACCATATGAAATGACTTCTCATTTTACGGTGGACTCTCCCAGTTGCTATAGATACTGAAGCAAAGATCCGGTCCTGGGAGGTTTGTGCTTGGCTGGGCTCAGACATTTTTTTTAAATGACTTATTTTAACCTGGAATGTTTGCTGAAATTGACTGTATTTGTTGTTGTTGTTCAGTCGCACAGTCGAGTCCGACTCTTTGCAACCCCATGGACCAGATCATGCCAGGCCTTCCTGTCTTCCGCCATCCTCTGACGTTTGCTCAATTTCATGTTCGTTGCATCTATGACACTGTCTAACCATCTCATCCTTTGCCGTCCCCGTCTTCTTTGACCTTCAATATTTACCACAAATTAAAGAGCCAATAAGTCCCATGTGATTAGTACTACATTCATCTCATGCACTTGAACCCACAGGAAATGGCCCCCATGAAATCTACTCCAGATTTATACTACAGATATTCAGCTGGTCCACTCTGAGATGTCTCCTTATAAAGCAGCAGTTTCCCACTTGGGTTAAACTAAAGAGTCATTCAAACCACAGAAGATTTAGGAGCAATCTATATGTTCCCTGCAAATTTATGTAACAAAATTCTGATATTTTTTTTTAAAAAGCAACCTCAGTAGCCTACAATCTTGATCATGGAGTGGTCTGAAACATACTTCCCAGGAGCTGTTTTCCTGATCAGACCAGTTGTTTTCCCCATTGGTGAAAGATACATATACTCACATCTTTTTGCCTAGGAACAGAAAAGCAGCCAGGGAAATTTTGAGTGGGAAAATGGCCAGCAAAGAAAGGGTTAAACGCTCCCTTCACCCTTACCACTCCTCCTCTCTAGACCTCTGCCTCCCATATGCTGTTTTTCTTTCTTTTCTTTTCTTTTTTTAATTGTTTAAATTAATAACACAGAGGTTCCTGGAAGAACAGAACTGGACCTATTTTATAAAGACATAGATCTTTTGCCTTGTTATAAAGAGGGGAAGCAAGATGAAATATATGTTGTGAATTTAGGAAAAGCAAGTATAATCTTTCTCCCAAAATGAAGTTTTCACCATTCATTGTGAAGATTATATTGTTGCAATAATCTATAGAAAAGAGATATATTTTGGTCTGTTGTGTTCATGTTTATTGTAGATTCCAGCTGCCATTGGCTCTGAATTAAAAGTGTTCTCCCAGAAGAGATGTTCACCTTCTTTGAATAGCTGCTGTAAGAGATTTTGTATTAAAATAATTTGGTTCAAATGTGCAACATATATTGTCCCAATGGGTCAAAAGGAGTTTTTACACTTACCTTTAATGAAATGATATCTGCCCTGTGGGTCTATTTTAGTATCATATACTTCTAAGGGGAACTCATTAGAAAGAATTACTACTACTCTTGACTTTGATGAGGATGCTGCTGCATACTGTTTGTTGAACCTCTCGCCCTTTGGAACTGGTTGAGTTTCATCGGTTGGATGCATTTCCTGTAATGAGAGAATAGCTGGACATTCTTTAGTGATTGTATTACTTATTCAAGACCTGGGTGATTTAGGCCTCTCCAGTTTAGGGTATTTTTATAGCTATGATATGTTGTGAAGCTTATGATAGTGTTACTATAATGTGGCAGCTGGTATAACATTAGACCCATTGTCCTTTGATGAGTTTTATTCATTTTTGAACTTTCAAAACTGTTCCCCCATTTTCTGCTTTGCTACCATTTCAAGACTGAAAGCTTGAAGCTTTAAAGACCTGGGTTCTGACAGCACAAAAGCCCATTCTAATGGCTTAGATTAGAATATTATGCAGAATGTAGCAGAATTACAGGGTTGAATCCAGCAAGATTTTTCACTTAATCTCACTTAATTCCTTTCCTTACCAGAGGCTCCACCTTTCCACCCAATTAGGGTCCCCAAGGTGGCACACAGAAAAACATTAAACCATATGAACAATTAAAAACATTTAAAATTATAAAATATACAGTACAAACACCACCAGAAACAGGGAGGAGGGCCAATAACGGTTATTGGGAGTATGCCAAATCAAACAAAAAAGTGATCACTTGCTGGCAGAAGACACTGATGGAGGGAGACAGATGGATTTCCATGGAGAGGGAGTTCCAAAGTTTTGGTGGTATGACCAAGAAAGCCTGTTCTTGGGTCATCGCCTGTCTAGCCTCAGATGGCAGGGTCAACTGAAGTAGGGCCTCCAAAGATGACTAGCATGAACAGGTAGGTTCATATGGGAGAAGGCAGTCCTTAAGGTATATTGGACCCAGGCCATATAGAGCTTTAAAGGTCAATACCAACACCTTGAATTGAGCCCAGAAGCCAATGAAGATGGAGCAATACTTGAATGATCTGGTCCCTATGGCCCACTTCACAAGCAGCACTCTGATCACAAACCACAGCTTCTGGACAGTCTTCAAGGGCGGCCCATTGCAGTAATTTAATCTAGATGTTACCAGGGCATGCACTACAGTGACAAGATCTTTTCTGCCCAAGAAGAGCTGCAGCTGGTTCATCAGGTGAAGATAATGAAAGGTAGCCCAGCCAAAGCTGCCACCTGTTTATCCTGAGTATAGGAGCACCTCCAAGCTGCATATCTGCTCCTTTAAGCAGAGAGCAACCCTATACAGAGCAGGGGAATAACCCATTTCCTGGATCAGACCTTCCCCCCACCAGTAGCACCTTCATCTTGTCAGGATGTGACAGAATTGCAAGACAAAGCAGGTTTTAAAATGCTACTTGGGACAGAGAATCAGGGAGGTTATGAGTTAATCTACCCTGGAGAGAAGAGCTTACATGTTTGACTGCTCTACTCGCTCTCTGATTGGCCAGCATCAGCTTAGAAAGGAAATAAAACAGTTGATCTGGAGGGAAAAGATTCATTCACCTTTTGAGTCAATTTTGGTCTTGGTCTGAAGTCTAATGTCTGGATCAGTAGCCAGAGGACTTGGCTTCTGAGGGAAGAGACTTCGGGAGTCAGTGATTTCTGTCAGGGAATTGTCAGAAAAGAACTTCTTTCCAGAGAAGAAGAGGGAGTCGATTGTCTAAGATATATTAAAAACTACTCTGAGGAAGAATTCAGATTCTCAGTCAAGAAAGCTACAACACTGCTTTATACAGACATATAGTCTGGAAGAGGAATTTGGCAGGAGGTTTGAGGAATTACAGAGAACTCCCAGTCAAGCCAAATAGGAAAATGAGTTATTGCTTCTTAGGAACAAGAATAATAATTGCTAGCCAGTAGGACGGGGTTGGGAAGAGAATCCTGGTCTGTGATAAAGGGGAAGAGCTTAGACACCTCAAGAGTTACTGGAAAGCTATGATATTTAAAGGGAAAACCTAGATCTCTGAAGGGAGAAACCTAGAAGCTCTAAGACAAAGGTATTCTCTAAAAAACTGTATATAAGATGTATGTAACAGCTGAAACATAATAAGCAAAAACCTCTCACTGAAAAGAACTTGAAACTCAGAAACTAAGCTACAACAACACTCTCTTGTATGTTCAAACATCTCAACTCTGTATATATTAGAAAGTTTTACCTCAGCAACCTCTATACTTTGAATCCTCATATTTATATATTCCCTGCCTGTTGTTTGCTTCACGTGCCATTTCATGAGGGTATTTTAACAAACTACTGAATGGCAGCTCAGTCACTGAGGGGAACTAAAAATATTTTTAGTGGGAAAATCTGCCTGAGAGTGGGGATGCATCAGGGATCTGTCATACAGGATAAAGTTCCAGCTTGTTAGCCATCATCCATTCCAAAATTGCCTCCAGGCACCTGTTCAGTTTCCACAGCCTCCCTGGGATCTGCTGTGTCATCTGCATTTTGGTGGCAACTCAGCCCAAATCTCCAGACAATCTCTCCCAGTGGCTATGCATAGATGTTGAAAAGCATGGGGAGAATGAAAACTTGGGGAAACCCACAGGCCAAAGAGGAGAGTAGTAGTCTGCCAGCACCACAGTCTGAAATCTAGCCTTGAGGTAGGACCAGAACCACCTCAGAACAGTGCCTCCCAGTCCCAAAAGGTGATCCAGGAGAATACCAAGATCAATGGTATTGAAAGCCACCGAGAGGTCCAAGACAATTAACAGGGTCATACTCCCCTGTCCATCTCCCACTGTGTGTCATTAACAGGGTGACCAAGGCCATTTCAATCCCATAACAAGACCTGAAACCACATTGGAATGGATCCAAACAATCAGCTTCATTCAGGTATCCCTGAAATCGGCCAACCATTTATTCAGTCACCCTGTTCAAGAATTATACATTTGAGATGGACAGTAGTGATACATCTCTCCTGGGTCCAGAGTAAGTTTCTTCAGGAGTGGATACACCACTGCCTGCTGCAAGACAGGAATGACCATCTCCTCTCTCAGGGGAATGTTTACTGTCTTTTGGACCCAGTCCACTAGCCCCCCTGGCAGATTTAAGCAACCAGGAGGGGCATGGATCATACAAGCAGATGATAGGTCTCAAACTTTCAAGAATCCTGTCCACATCCTCAGACTGCACAAGCTGAAAGGTATCCCACACAACTGGACAAATCAGCACCCTGCAGCCATCTGATCCTGATGCTCTAATGTAGAATCCAAGTCAGAAAGGTTAGGAGAGATTTTATCTGCAAAATATCGAGCAAAATGATTACAGCAGACTGCAGAGCAGTCCATCTCTTCCAGTTGGCCAGAACCCAGTGGGCCCCTGACCATCTGAGAGAATTCTGCAGGTCTGCACTGTGCAGATGCAGTGGTGGTAGATAAATCATCACAGCCATGGAATAGGCTTTAAAAGTTCCAGCCCATGCCTTGTCAGATTCATCCTGAGTCCTTCCCCATTCTTGTTCTTGCCATCTCTCTTGTCTTTTCATCATCCACAGTCCCTCAGCAAACCAATGAGGCTGCCCAGGCTCTTATACCTGAGAGAGGGCACCTAGGTGCAATCGTGCCAATCGCCTTTTCCCCCTTCCAGAAGTCAACCAGGGCACTGAGAGGATTGCCGCCTGTATCGGCAGGAAAATCCCCTAATGCCATATGAAAACCTACTGGATCCATGAAGCTATGGGGCAAATAATCTGAATAGATCCCCCTGCAAATCTAAACCCCGGCGTGTAGTGATCTATCCATGACACATGATCCCCAGTATAGTCTTTGTAGGTGGTCAAAGGGGATCACTCCTTCCTTTTTCATCAGCAAGAAAGTTGTTTGGATCCACCTAATAGATCGAACACCATGATTTAACCCAGCTCAAATGTATCATGATATACAGATTTCTTCAAGCACAATCTAGTGGGCAAAATAACATGAACTTCTACTGAGTCAGACAATTGGCCTAACAAGGTCAGTGTTTCTGACTGGCAGCAACTTTCCAGGGTCTCAGGTAGAAGTCTCACACCACCTACTACTTGATCCTTTCAAATGGCAATGCTGGGGAGTGAAACTAAGGTTTTCTCCATTCAAAGCAGATGGTCTACCACTGAGCAATGACTCCTCCCCGGAGCTGGCCATCAAGGGGGGGAAATAGCGCCCAGGTAGTCACCTGAGGAGGAATTAGGTTTTGGTGGGCTATACACTCGATGTACATAACTTTTGCTTAAAGAGGGTAATTAGCCAAATGGGAATGGCTATACAGTCTGCATTGCAGATACGCTCGCATGAACCTTGTGTTGGACTTGAGGAATTAATTCCTCCTGCATATACATGCACCCCTCTGATCCTATAAAACAGTCTGCTGCCTCTAGGTTCCACAACAGTGTGAAGTTGATCTCATTCTTCAGTCCCCAAGGTCAGCACAAAGATCCAGGAAACGCCATACGAACCAGAAGAGAAGAGAGAAACCGTGAAGAGGTTAATTGCTAATAAAGGAACCCAGACTTTCTTGTTTTTATTTAAGAATATGCTTCAGTGGTTGGCATAAGGGCTAATTTGGTTTGGGCTGCACAAAAGGGCTGTTACTTCCTTACTCCCATTCTGCAAGCTATTTGTTAAGCCTAAATTATTAGGTTAACTAAATATCCTGTGAAACTGGTAGATGCTTTAAAAAAAAAACCTCTTTGCTAAATGAAACATTTATGGGGTTAGTTCTTGGTTAACAATGTTCAACCTGGTGTTTTTTTTATCATCAAGGGAAGAAAAGAAACAAAATCTATTTCCTAATTAATCATAGCTAACTAAATACAGCTGGATTCAGGAGGAACAATTTGCTGGAGAGATGTGGGATTTTTATGTTTCAACAGTGGTCAGTGAATTGTGTCAGCACCTGGCACAAATGCTTGCAAATCCGTTTGGGTTCTGGCCTTTTCAGTGACTAAGCTCAAACAGAAGAAGGGTACACTAACAAGAAAGCTTGGAAGGACTGCTGAACTTTAATAGCCGGTGCTCATTTCCTTCTTTGTTTTTCCAGGTAAGGGTTGCAAAAAATCCTGGGCTACCCCCCCCCCCCCGGCATGTTCCTATGTTTTGTTCAGTCTGAACATGGACTAGAAAGAGCACCAAAGAAGGAAGCAATCAACTAAACAGCACAGTCCTATCAAACACAAGCTTTTAAAAATCTTTTCATGATTGAGGGGGATGCATAAGCTATCCTGCAGCAGCTGGTTTAGAGGTTCAGCCCATTAGGGTTAAGTGTAGTCTTGTCCCACATTATTGGTCTACCAATTGCCACCTCTCCATAATCTCATTACCTACTAGCTGATCCATTTAACAGGAGATGCCAGGAATCAATGCTGCAGCCATCTGTGTACAAAGTGGATGCTCTGCAATTGAGACCTGGGCCCAACCCCTGCTATGTTTTTGTGTTTTACCTACTTCCTGCTCCTAATTTCCCAGATGCTCAGGGAGAAAATGTCTCCAGACTGGATAAAAAACACTGGTCTCTGCCCTTTGGCTCCAGCACTCTACTCCTTGGTCTTACCCAGCAATCAGAATTATTTTATTTTAAAAGTTGGCCATTGTAGATAGTAAGCATGACAGAATGGGAGATAAGAAATAAAGGTTTTGTGTTTCAAATCCTATTTAGCATGTTTTCGCCTTTTGGCATAAAATGGAATGAGGTCCTCCTCTTAGTCAAAAGCCGCACTCCCTGAAGAGATGTTCTTTAGCCTCATCTATATAATATGGCTTTTCAAGGGTTAAATTATGCTTAATTCCACTAGGTTGTGACCAAGGACTTTACACATTACTCTACCAGTGCCTTTTGAACCAGAATTCAGTGTTACATGAGATCTACAGCTATCACCTGAAACACCAGACCTGCTTTTTCCCCCTTACTCTCATTGGATAAAAGGAGGGGCTTCTTCATGCAAAGACTGAGTGACGCCTGGGGTTTGCTGCCACAGGAAGTGATGGCAGCTGCGGGCATGGACAGCTTCAGGAGGGAATTGGATGGACATATGGAGCAGAGGTCCATCAGTGGCTGTTGGTTGCAGGGTGTAGATGGGGCACTGTATCTGGGGCAGTGGTACTCTGTATTCTTGGTGCTTGGGGACAACAGAGGAAGGGCTTCAGGAGTCTGGACCCACTGGTGGATCTCCTGATGGCACCTGGGTTTTGATCACTGTGTGACACAGAGTGTTTGACTGGATGGGTCACTGGCCTGATCCAACATGACTTCTCTTATGTTCATATCATGCTGACACCTAGGAAGAACATGACATCACAGCACTGTTCCAGCAACTGCAACAAACCAATAAAAGGGAACAGAATCAGGGAAGCTTGGAGGGTGGTGATGTCATGTCACATGTGTTGTATTACTGAAATAGAGATGAAAAGCTGGGTCAGAGTTGCTAATCTCAGAAACCACCACAAATCTCTCATAATGGGTAGACTGAGAGGGGGAAATGGCCCTGGAAAAATACCCCAGCCACTAGCTCACCTTGGTTCCATCCACAAATGAAGAGGGGAGGAAAAGGCAGCATGCCTACCCAGCTGGCCAGGCACCTCCTTCACATGCCACATGGGGCTTGGGTAGGCCAGGCACCACCTCCCCTGCATCTGGCTCAGGTGGGCTTGGTTCTGCCTCCCCCATAAGAAGTTAAGAACATAAGAAGAGCCCTGCTGGCTCAGACCAGTAGTTCATCTAGTCCAGGATCCTGTCTCACACAGTGGCCAACTAGTTTCTCTGGAGGGACAACAACAGGCTATAGAGGCTGAGGACTTCCCCTGATGTTGCCTCCTGACTGTGAGATTCAGAGGTTTAGTGCCTCTGAATGTGGAGGTTCCCCTCTGTCACCATGGCTAGTAGTCATTGATAGACTTATCCTCCATCAATCTATCTCCTTTTAAAGCTGTTTATTCCTGTAGCCATCACTACATCCTCCAGCAGCACCTCCCACGTGTGGGCCCTTCTACCACTTGGCTGACCTGGCCCAGATGTGTGGGGGAGCCATTGACTCACAAGGAGAAGTCCTGGCAGACACAATGGCCAATCCATTCCTGCATTTTGGCCTCAAACTACTTGGGCACACATGCATCTAGCTAATATATGTATCTTCTTCAAATAACAAATATAGGAAATGCAGAATATTAGTGAAAATGTCAAAGAAACCAGAGAGAAAATATAAACAACATCCTGCAGATAGATGCTGCAGTGTTTTGTAAATTTAAACCCCCTTGATTACAATGTGCTTGTCTTTATAATATAAAGGTATTAAAAATGATCTAACAATGCTTAATCCAAAAGTGAGTCCTATTGATTTTAATGGGACTTATTCCCCAGAAAGTGTGATAGGACTCACGTCTTACATTTAAATTCTGTACACACTCATTGGAAATAAATATTGTGGAAATGAGTGGAACTTTCTGAGAGAGTAGAGGTTCGAATTCAATAAGAAATAATTCCTATTGAATTTAGCAGAACTTTCTCTTGAGTAAATTCGTAGATGTAAATGTAGCTGGCCTGCTGAAATTAGTAAAATTACCACATATATTAATTTATTTAAAATTACCGTGTACATGAATTTCCACAGGGAAACATTTTCCATTAGTTCTGTAATGGAAAAGCATAATGTCAACTTAAGTTAACTTTATTTATGGGTTACCTTGAGACATAGACATGGACAGCCTAGGGAGAGCATATTTTACAGTACTCTAAAGATCTGAAATGTAAACAAAAATATGTAATGTCAGTCAAAAGCAATTCTACAGATATCTAGAAAAAGAGACAAACATACTGCTATGGACACGGGGGGGGGGGAGACATCAAACCCTACAGGAGGGAAATTTGTTCTAGAGCAGTTGCTTGTAATAACAATGACACATGGCTTCCTATTATACCATTAGAGAGATCAACGATATGAAAACCGAGAGTGTAACAGAAGAAGAGGTTGGTATAGCTGAAAGCTCTTAGAAAGGATAAAATACTGAATTATTTATAGAACTATTGTAAAAGTCATCAAAATAAAAAAAAATCCAAAATTATTTTAATCACATTTCGCAGGATCCAAAAAGTGTACCTAGCTCAGTGGTCTTCAGTGGTTTCCAGTGTTTCTGTTATGTATTAAGATGTATATAACTGCCTTGTGAACTGTGCCATTGAGAGTCAATGTTAAGCTTCGCCCTGGGCTAGGATCCTAATGTAACCAATAGGAGCCCTAGCCCAGAATATGTTTGCCAATCACCGTGCAGAGCGGGATCGCTTGTGATTGGTCCTTATTGCTTCAACCTCATAGGTTGCGTTATTGTACAGTGGGTGTGGCTACATTAGCCGGAAATGTTTAAATACAGAGCAGCCAGTGTATGTCTTGGTTCTGATGATGGGTTCTGGCTGGCGATTGTTGTTCCGTGACGGAGAAGTAACTGAGCTGAGGAATAAACCGCATTCTTGCTGAAATCACTCTCCGACTCTTTGTTAAGCGCACGACTTAACAATTGGCGACGAGGATGGGATACTAGTGCGGGTAGGCAGCCCCGCTAGAACGAACCCCATGTCGGACAACGAGGAGATCGCCGAGGCCAGCCAGCCACAGGCTCCACCCGCTCTGGTGGCTCCGCCTGTGCGCATAACGATGGCCGCGAGCAGCCAGAAGTTCGAGTGCTTCGACCCGACTACTGAAGACTGGGACTCTTACCTCACGAGGTTTGAGTTCCATCTGGAGGCGAATGACATCACGACGGAGGAGAAGAAGAGGGCGACTCTACTCAGCTCGTGTGGAAAGAGCGTTTTTGACATCGCCCGGTCACTGGTGGCACCAGATGACATCAAAACCGTATCCTTTAAAAATGTGACAGACAAGCTGAAATCACATTTCTCTCCACAGCCGTCGGAAATCGCCTGCAGGCACGCTTTCTACAAGCGGGGTCAGAATGCGAACGAGTCCATAGCTGAGTACGTTGCAGCTCTTCGCAAGGCAGCAAGGCCGTGCAATTTCGCAAATGTGGAGGAGGCCCTCCGAGATCGCCTCGTCTGTGGTCTGAGAGACGAGAGACTGCAGCAACGCCTGTTCACAAGAACTACGTTAACGTGGGCCATCGCCTATGCCGAGGCTGTCGCCGCGGAAGCTGCTGACAGATCAACCAGGGAAGTGAGACAACGGGTCGCCACAGCTGATCAACGCGTCCACCAGCAGAGGGCTAGCGACGCAAGCAGCGACTCCGATGACGACGTCTGCGTGGTAAAGGCGGGAGCGTCCAAGCGGACCCAACAGAAACCTTCCGAGGGCTCAGCATGCGTCGGCTGTGGCGGGAAACATCGGCGCGAGCGTTGCTGGACAAGAGACCTCGACTGCCGGTCATGCGGGAAGCGGGGGCATGTTGCCCGGGTGTGCAGAGCAGCGAACAAGTCGTCACCCACATCATCGCCCCGACGGCACC
>NW_015177021.1:676328-742794 GCF_001447785.1 Gekko japonicus | reverse complement strand
AACGCCGTGCTCTGCCACAGGCCGCAGCCCGGCAGAGCTATTGATGGGGCGACGCCTAGCGTCCTTGCTGGATAGGCTGCATCCAGATCTCAACGACTTGAGGCCCCAGCAGCAGAGTGTTTCCACTAAGGTCCGCACATACGAATGCGGAGATACTGTATTTGCAAAGAACTATGCTGGGGGACATTCGTGGCTTCCAGCCACGGTTACCGAGGTAGTAGGTTCGCGCATGTACGTTGTCCAGCTTGCGGACGGGCGCAAGTGGAGGCGACACACTGACCAGTTGAGGCAGCGGTGGGCGACTGGCCGCCCCACCTCGCAGCCAACTGAGCTACCTGATCCTGAGGACCTTCCACAACCTCTTCCTGAGGTAAGTGCCGACGTGCCCGAGGGCCCCGGTACTGTCGGCGAGTCAGGGCAGACCCCTACTCAAAGACCCATTGCTAGTGGTGGAAGTGCTCCTGACTCCGAGGTCCCAGAGTCGTACAATACTCCCCAGAATGAAAGGTGCCCTGAGCCTGTACAGCTACGCAGGTCTCAGAGATCGCGCAGAGCGCCAATGTACCTAAGCGATTATGATTGTACATAGTGTTTTTGCTTAGGGGGGAGGGATTTGTTATGTATTAAGATGTATATAACTGCCTTGTGAACTGTGCCATTGAGAGTCAATGTTAAGCTTCGCCCTGGGCTAGGATCCTAATGTAACCAATAGGAGCCCTAGCCCAGAATATGTTTGCCAATCACCGTGCAGAGCGGGATCGCTTGTGATTGGTCCTTATTGCTTCAACCTCATAGGTTGCGTTATTGTACAGTGGGTGTGGCTACATTAGCCGGGAATGTTTAAATACAGAGCAGCCAGTGTATGTCTTGGTTCTGATGATGGGTTCTGGCTGGCGATTGTTGTTCCGTGACGGAGAAGTAACTGAGCTGAGGAATAAACCGCATTCTTGCTGAAATCACTCTCCGACTCTTTGTTAAGCGCACGACTTAACAGTTTCCAATTCCAGGACACTTCTTTAAGCTCAGCCGGCAGCATGAGACCCACTGGCATGTGACAGGAAGGGGAGGAACCCGACTCTTTAAGTCTGCCTGTGCCAAAACAAAACCTTCTTCAATACTGAATGGTGTTGCCTCAGCATTCGGCTCCTGATATCTGCAGGCTTGAAAAGAGAGGCTGTAGGCATGGTGTCCTTCATCTCTACACTTACGCAACAGCAGCAGATTTTCCCATAGTGTAGCTCAAAGGGCAGTTCTAGAGGAGTTCATGACGGAGTAGGTAAGGCTCTGTGACTCATATGATGAAGACAACCACACTATTGCATGGAATCACACATATGATCTACGCATCCAGCAGTCCCTGTAAAGTACACAGTGACGACCTGCTTTATAGATATTCTAATTTTAGCAATTATCTAGAGAATAAGCCCTCACTTGAGTACCAACAACATAATTACATGGCAACAAAATGAGGTGCAACAGGAGCATCTAGTTGTAAAGATCAGCTTGTCGTTGAAGTTGCAACCTTGAAGAATGAACAAAGTGGGGGGAAAATGTAATCTCTCCATGGTTTATCTTCATGACTGGAAGGTCTTTGATGTATAGTACTTAAGATCTATTTAGAGAGCTGAGGGACTACAAAGTGAATTCCAGTTTCAACACCAGTGTCCAAACGGAACACCAACTATAAAACAAAACAACTTGAACAACGATCAAAAGTGTCCTTGATCATGAATACAGAGTAAAGAGCATAAAGGAACCAGACTGAATCGAATGTCCATCTAATCCAGCATCCTGTTAACCACATGATTCTTGTTAAATGAAATGCAAAGAGCTGTCATTCCTGCAAATTTGCCATAAAACCAGGAAATACCTACACCGCGATTGCTACTCCTTACAAAACAATGGCTTGGGATTAGGGTTGCCAGGTCCCCACCGGCAGGGGAGTGGGGAGGTAGGGTTGCCTGATCCAGGTTGGGGAACTCCTGGAGATTTGAGGGTGGAGCCTGGGGAGGACAGGGACCTCGGTGGGGCACAATGCCATAGAGTTGACCCTCCAAAGTATCCGTTTTCTTCAGGGGAACTGATTTCTGTAGTCTGAAGATGAGCTGTAATTCCGGGGGATCCCCACGTCCCACCGGGAGGCTGGCATCCCTGCTTGGGATATCAGATCCATGTCTAAGTAAGCATAGAGACTTTTGAGAACAAAGAGGAGGAGGATTATCTAGAACATCTGAATCCAAGTTGACCAGCACTTAACCCTTGAAGCTGCTTTCAGAGCCAGGGCTCCACTCTGGAGAATACAAGGCAAGCAAGTAAATATTACCTCTGGCTGCTGGCTAGAATGTGAATAGCAAGCTGTGGACGGAAGGCAAAAGATCATCCTTCATCTGCAGGACAAGAGAATCTGGAGCACAGAATTTTTTACAAAGATGACACTGCAAAATGCAGATGAGAGGGAACTTTATCAAATAGATAAATCAGAAACTGCATTTTGTTTATAGAAAACACAGGGATACAAATGTTCATGATTCTGTAACATCATTTGTGTTGTTTTCTCTGATAGAAAACCAGTTAAAAAAATTTAAATTACCTTTAGACAACCAAGAAGAGAAGTCTTCGTAAACATGAAACAATTTGGCTATTTTTAAAATTTCTTTCTAAAATGAAATCTGGCACAAACGACTAACAAAGTCAAACTTTACAAGGGCTAACAACTGTTGAGGACTTTTTGGCAAGCTGATGTAAGGAAATGACTGTGAGCCAACCCTCCCCTAACAGATAAGTAACTCTAACAAACCTAGATCCAGGTGGGCAGCCCTGTGGGTCTGAAGCAGTAGAACAAATTTAGAATCCAGTGGCACCCTTAAGACCAACAAAGGTTTATTCAAGGTGTGAGCTTTCGTATGCATGCAAGCTCATACCTTGAATAAACCTTTGTTGGTCTTAAGGGTGCCACTGAATTCTAAATTTGTTCTAACAAACCTAGATATGGAGAACAGCATTTCCAGGTGACGGAACTTAGTATCAAGGCAAACCTGAGGCCTGACAGGCGACTCTTTGGAACCAAGCCCTGATCGCAGTAATGAGATCAGTTAGAATCATAGAGTTGGAAGGGACCCCCAGGGTCATCTAGTCCAACCCCCTGCACAAGGCAGGAAATTCACAAGTACCTCCCCTTTTAATGAAGCAGTCAGGGAAGAGGAATGAAAATACTCATTCTTCATGTGTTAGTCATTTATTCAGCTTTACCAGAAGGTGTTAGTCCCAAACAAATGGTTTTTATATTGATAGGATTCATCAAGAAATAAAAATCAACTTTTAATGCAGGTTAAAAAGATCTGTCTCCTAATGCTAGTTCTTCGGAGCCTCTTTGTTTTCGTCCCCCGTGAGAAAGGCTGCCTCTGCAAACTGTCGTCTTTGAATTTGAGGGACATCAGGACTTGGCCACAGAAGAAGGACGGAACCGTCTGTGGCCATCTCTATCAACCTTTTCAAATACATAACCAGGTGGCTCTTTGAAAGCAGCAGGGCACATGACAGGTTTCTTTGGGGTATAGCTTGTGGCATAGGTGGTTTCCTGGGAAAATGGGGCCTGTGGCTTAGGGCCAGGTGCACGGGGCCTGAAGCTTTTAGTGACAGAAAATGGGTGAGGCACATAATGGGTTTGAAAAGTGGTCAGTGTGTCCATGGGTTCAACTGGCAACGTGATAGTCGATTTAGGGAGAATGGCATTTGGTTTTGCGTAGTGCCAAGGCTGGTAATCATCTTTCATAGTGGATCTGTGGTCGAAAGGATCTGTACTTTTTTGAACACAGGTCAAAGGTTTACATGATGTTGCTGGCCGGCCATGAGGATTTCCATAATGAATCTGTGCAGATGTCTTGAGGTCCATCTTGATCTTGGGTGGTGTGTAGACTTCGCGTTTTCTGGTAAAGAAAGTAGCTGCTGGCCAAGTTTGAAACTTTTCCCGAAATTCAGTAGTACCAACAAAGGGATTGTCTTGCTCTGGCAATTTATACGGTGGCTTAAAAGATTTAGCAGGCTGTCCTGCCAGCCCTTTGTAAGACAGATTGTGTGTGGTGAGACCATCAAATGGGACATCACTGGGCTTGAATGGCACAGGTTCGTGAACATGGCGTTTTGCCAAAGGATGTGACACATAATTCAACTTGTAGTTTGTCATATCTTCCAAGGGAATCTTGGAGAGGTGGGGTGCCTGAAAAGGCTTGCAGCTCTTGGTAACAACTGGACCCTTGTAGGGATAAGCATCCTGGACAGTGGTCCGGTGATCAAATTTTACATCTGGGGGATGGTAAGTAGTATCTGGCTTAATCATGTCCCTTTTGGGCTGATTCCATGCCACGTAATCACCTAAAAAGTAAGAAGACCAACACAAGATGTAAATTGCATCTAACATTTGTTTATAAAAAGGCAGATACGTTTGCACATTCATATTCACTACTTCTACCTTACTTCTAACTAACACAGTTTAAACAAATGTGAACAGGAAGAATGAATGCAGCCATGGTTATTGGAGAGATGACAACCATCCGTTGTATATGGGAAATGTTGCAGTCATCAGCATTTATTTGTTTATTTATTCAATTTATACCCCATCCTCCCCGCTGAAGCAGGCTCAGAGTGGCTTACATAAAAAGATTAAGACACATAAATAACAATTATAAATCAATTGTAAAACAATCATAAAACAATCCAACTATCGTAAAGTACCAGTAACAGTAGGTCTAATGCTAATAGCATTGCTTAAAGATGGTGGAAACAAGCCTGACAGCATATCCAGATGGTCTGTATTGATGGTCAACTCGTCTTGATCTATTTATTTATGGGGCAGGTGCAGGCTGTTGATGGTTATACCAAGGATTATTTATGCAATATGATAATGGAATAATTATGGGATGAATTCAGAATAAGATCACTAAAAAACATATGTTTATTTATTCTAAATGTATTTTATTTTTACTTTTATTTTATATATCCTTCAGTTTTGGGAGCTGTAAAACATTATTTTCGTATCATGATAAAATTATAAACAAAACTTTTTTCCCCAAAAGCAGATATTTCCTAAGTACAGTAGGCAGAAGAAAGATATATGGAGGAAGTTGAGCTCTGGGAGACCAGCTGAGCTCTGAGCAGGAGCAGGAGAGAGAGCTGTGAGAGAGGTGAGTGGGTTTCTTTTACTTGCTTTCAGCTGAGAGAATTCAGCTAAGGATATTTTGTGGGAAAACTGTGTTTAGCAGTGTGTGGAAGCACTTAGAGTTCTTGCAGAGTCCTGGCTGATTGAGTGTGGGAGAGGAACGGGCATTGTTTGACTGGGATTGCCTGTAATTGAGAGGAAGTGGAAGGGGCATTGTTTTGCCTGTGATTGAGTGCCTGGGTGAATTTGAATTTGAATAGCTGCTGCCTGACCTCTGCTGGGGGAGGCCTCTATTTAAGGAAGCACCTTGGCAGAGGCACGAGCCTCTGGCACGAGCCGAAGGGTGAGCTAAAGGGCTCTTTGCCTGTGGCTCTTAGCCTAGGGACTCTTAGACTAGGGGCGCTGTAAGAAGCCCAAAAAGAGCCAGAAAGACAAGGCCCTAGGCTCTTTGTCTTTCCCGTAAAATAATTTGACTTGATAACAAAACCCACATAAATACCAAGGGTTTAAAAGGGGGATTATATTTATTTATTTTAAAAGAATTATGAAGCCAGAATGCCAGCAGGGGGTTGGGGGCTATCCAGTGTTTTGCACGGAGTGTCACATGTATGACTATCTGCCCACTGGGCAGAAGTCTTGGGTGTGTCCTCGGTGCAAGGAGCTCCTGGTTCTCAGGGAACGTGTGTGCTCCCTTGAGGCCAAGGTGGCTGACCTGGAGAAGCAGAGACAGTCAGCTAGGCACACAGAAAAGACTCTCGGGGACTTGTTAGCTTCGTCCCACTCTGGATCTGGCAGCCCCGCTGCTGTCAGGGAGCATGAGGGTCTAGGGGAAACAGGGCACCATGCTGAGGATAAGGGGAATGTGCCCTCAGAAGGGACCTCTTCCCCAGCTGGTGAGCGGCTCTCCTTTTGCACCAAGGAACCATCCCTGAGCAGGGTGGGAGGGGGGCTCTTGGTAGTGGGTGATTCGATCCTTAGGCAGGTAGACAGCTGGGTGGCGAACCCGCGTACTGACCGTATGGTGACTTGCCTGCCTGGTGCGAAGGTAGCGGACATTACGCGTGTTTTAGATAGGCTGGTAGATAGTGCTGGGGAGGAGCCAGTGGTCGTGGTGCATGTCGGCACCAACGATGTGGGGAAATGCAGTCGTGAGGTCCTGGAGGAGAAATTTAGGCTGCTGGGCAGGAAACTTAGGTCCAGGACCTCCAAGGTAGCCTTCTCAGAAGTGTTACCTGTTCCACGCGCAGGGCCGGAGAGACAGGCAGAGATCAGGAGTCTCAATGCGTGGATGAGACGATGGTGTAGGGGGGAAGGGTTCAGGTTTGTTAGGCACTGGGATACTTTTTGGAACAAGAGGGAGCTGTACAGGCGAGACGGTCTCCACTTGTCCCGAGAAGGAACCAGGCTGCTGGCACTTAAAATCAAAAAGGTGGCAGAGCAGCTTTTAAACTGAATATTGGGGGAAAGCCGACAGGAGATGAAAAGTCTCTGGTTCGGGTTGGCTCATCTGAGAGAGGTGAGGGGGTACCGGTTGCTTTTCTACAGGGAGGTGGATTGAAATTGTCCACAGAGGCCATGGCTGGTGACATGGACTGCCGGACAACGACTCGAGATAGCAAGAGGAAGGATGCAGGCTTAACTTGTAAGGGAAATTACAGCTGTTTCTATACAAATGCTAGAAGTGTCCGAGGTAAAATCGGGGAGTTGGAGTGCTTGGTGTCGGAGGGAAAAATAGACATTGTGGGTATTTCTGAAACTTGGTGGGATGAGGAAAATCAGTGGGACACAGTGATTCCCGGTTATATATTATATCGGAAGGATAGGGGGGGAAGGGTTGGAGGTGGGGTAGCTCTGTATGTCAGAGAGGGTATAAAGTCTAGAAAGATTGAGAGGCTAAGTGAATTGGATTCGCTTCTGGAAGTTCTATGGGTTGAAATAGGGGGGCCAAAAGGAAACTTAACACTGGGAGTTTGTTATCGCCCACCAGATCAAAAGATAGAGGAGGATTATAAAATGATGAATGCCTTAAAGATAGCAACTAGACAAAAACACTGTGTAATAATAGGTGATTTTAACTACCCACACATTGATTGGGTCAATATGTGTTCTAGTCGGGAAAAAGAGATTGAGTTTCTAGACACTCTAAATGACTGTGCTATGGAGCAGATGGTCACGGAACCTACCAGGGGAGAGGCGATCCTTGATTTGGTCCTAAGTAACACTCAAGACCTGGTGAGAGATGTAAAAGTGATTGCACCGCTTGGAAACAGTGATCATAATGTTGTTGAGTTCATCATTTGTACAAATAGAGAATTGGCCAAAAAGACTCACACAACCATTTTTAACTTTAAAAGGGGTAATTTCTCTGATATGAGGGGACACGTGGGGAGGAAACTGAAAGGAAAAGTAGAAAGGGTCAAAACAATTGGGGAAGCTTGGGATCTATTTAAAACTACGATCCTAGAAGCTCAAAAAATATATATTCCGCAGGTTAGGAAAGGCACAAACAGGTATAGGAAAAAGCCTGCATGGTTAACAAACAGAGTAATGGAGGCTGTAAAAAGTAAAAAGAATTCCTTTAAGCAGTGGAAAGCTAGTCACAGTGAGGCTGATAAAACGGAACACAGGCTATGGCAAATAAAATGCAAGTCTGAGGTCAGGCAGGCAAAAAGGGAATATGAGGAGCATATAGCAAAAAACGTAAAAACCAACAATAAAACTTTCTTCAAATACATTAGAAACAGGAAACCAGCCAGGGAGGCAGTGGGGCCCTTGGACGACCAAGGGGTAAAAGGAGTATTGAAGGATGATAGGGAAATGGCTGAGAAGCTAAATGCATTTTTTGCCTCCGTCTTCACTGTGGAAGATGAGAAGTGCTTGCCCACTCCAGAACCACTGATTTCAGGAGGGGTGTTGGAAGACCTGAGTCAGATTGAGGTGATGAGAGAGGAGGTCCTAAAACTGATAGACAACTTAAAAACTGAAAAATCACCAGGCCCAGATGGCATACATCCGAGAGTTCTGAAAGAACTCAAATGTGAACTTGTAGATCTCCTGACAAAGATATGTAATCTTTCCTTAAAATCTGCCTCCATTCCTGAGGATTGGAAGGTAGCTAATGTCACTCCCATCTTTAAAAAGGGTTCCAGAGGAGATCCGGGAAATTACAGGCCAGTCAGTCTGACGTCGATACCGGGTAAATTGGTGGAAACCATTATTAAGGAAAGAATTAGTAGGCACATAGATGAACAAAACCTATTGAGGCAGACTCAGCACGGTTTCTGTAAGGGAAGATCTTGTCTCACTAACCTGTTAGTGTTCTTTGAGGGGGTGAACAAACATGTGGACAAGGGGGATCCAATAGATATTATTTACCTTGACTTCCAGAAAGCTTTTGATAAAGTTCCTCATCAAAGGCTCCTAAGTAAGCTCAAAAATCATGGGATAGAAGGACAAGTCCTTTTATGGATCAAAAACTGGCTAGTTCATAGAAAACAGAGAGTGAGTGTAGGTGGGCAATTTTCTCAGTGGAGGGTGGTAAGCAGTGGGGTACCGCAGGGATCAGTACTTGGTCCACTGCTTTTTAACTTGTTCATTAATGATTTGGAGATGGGAGTAAGCAGTGAAGTGGCTAAATTTGCGGATGATACAAAGTTGTTCAGGGTGGTGAAAACCAGTGAGGATTGTGAGGCACTCCAAGGGGATCTGTCAAGGATGGGCGAGTGGGCGTCAACATGGCAAATGGGGTTCAATGTGGCCAAGTGCAAGGTGATGCACATTGGAGCCAAAAATCCTAAATATAAATACACATTGATGGGGTCTGAACTGGCAGAGACTGAGCAAGAGAGAGATCTTGGAGTTGTAGTGGATAACTCACTGAAAATGTCGAGACAGTGTGTGACTGCAATAAAGAAGGCCAATGCTATGCTGGGGATTATTAGGAAGGGTATTGAAAACAGATCAGCCAATATAATAATGCCCCTATATAAATCAATGGTGAGACCTCATTTGGAATACTGTGTGCAGTTCTGGGCACCACACCTTAAAAAGGATATTATAGCTTTGGAGAAAGTGCAGAAAAGGGCAACTCGAATGATAAAAGGGTTGGAACACTTTCCCTATGAGGAAAGGTTAAAGCGCTTAGGGCTCTTTAGCTTGGAGAAAAGACGACTGAGGGGTGACATGATCGAGGTTTATAAGATTATGCATGGGAAAGAGCAGGTAGAGAAAGAGGTACTTTTCTCCCTTTCTCACAATACAAGAACTCGTGGGCACTCCATGAAACTGCAGAGCGGTCGGGTTAGAACGGATAAAAGGAAGTACTTCTTCACCCAAAGAGTGATTAACACATGGAATTCACTGCCACAGGAAGTGGTGGGTGCTACAAGCATGGACGGCTTCAAAAGGGAATTAGATAAGCATATGGAGCAGAGGTCCATCGGTGGCTATTAGCCACAAGGTATAGCTAGGGGCTCTGGGCAAGTGATGCTCTGTCTTGGTGCTTGGGGGGGGTCAACAGGGGGAGGGCTTCTAATGTCCTGGCCCCACTGCTGGACCTCCTGATGGCACTGGTATTTCTGGCCACTGTGTGACACAGAGTGTTGGACTGGATGGGCCTTTGGCCTGATCCAACATTGGCGTCTCTTATGTTCTTATGTTCTTATGAAGTATGTTCCTTCCATTTTACCAAAGGAAGAAAGGAAAGCACAAGTTTGGTGTAGTGGTTAAGTACACGGACTCTAATCTGGGAGAACCAGGTTTGATTCTCCACTCCTCCACTTGCACCTGCTGGATGACCTTGCCCAAGACGTAGTTATGGCACAGCTGTTCTTGAAAAAGAGCAGTTTCTGCCAGAGCTCTCTCAGCCCCACCTACCTCACAGGGTGTCTGTTGTGGGGAGGGGAAGGGAAAGGAGATCGTAAGCCGCTCTGAGACTCCTTCAGGTAGTGAAGGGCGGGGTATAAATCCAATATCTTCTCCTTCAAGTAAGTCAAGGGGTGACAACTCAGGGAGAACCACACATATACACAGGACTATCATAGACAACAGCACCTCCGTATTAAACTCTTCCCCTCCATGACACCTTACCCTCTGTACATTGGTTGCTACCTGACAGGGTGTGACTTCCCATTTCACTCTCATTGCTGCCATGAATGCAAAAGCACTCACAGCCACAATAGAACTTCTGCACGGGGATTTCCTTTGTGTTCTCCTCTTTGCCATTTTATCCTACCTCACTTCTGGTGGGGTTTTTTTTGCCAGTTCTTAACTCAGTAGTAGGAATATCTGTGGAGTGTTGGGGGGGGGGGTTTCCAAATAGTAAAAAGCCCACCAGTGATGGGAGAAGGGAGATGGTGGGCACAAGGAGAAATGGGGAGGAAATGGGGCTGAATGTGGATGAGAAGAAGCAGGAATCCACACCTTCCTGTTCAGAACTCTCCCCAAACCCACTTTTGAATATGAACCAGCCATTCGAGATTGGTCCTGCTCTTGTTGCAGCCATTATGTGGCCCAATCCGGGGTCGTTTCGTAGAAAAAGAGCTAGGGGAACTCATTAGCATAACTCATTAGCATATGCCACACATCCTGACATCACCGGAAGTGTGTCATAAGGCCACACCCCCCGCCGCCAATGGTCCCGGCCGCCGCCGCCGGCCTTGCAGCTCCACTGCCGAGCCCCATGAGGGGCCCGGCGGTGGACCTGCAAGGCCGGCGGGAGTGTAAGGAAGCCCCACGAAGGCCCTCCCTGGCCCCAGGCAGGCAGGGGTGGGAAGAGGCAGGGAGGAAGCAACTTACCCTCCCTCTTCTCCTGCCTCCTCCTGGCTGAATGAGGGCCAGAAGCGGGGCGGCCGGAAGCAGGGGGCGGGGCTTCGTCATGTGCCCCACCCCCCATACCTCACCCGGGGGAACTGCGATCCCCCATGATCCCCCCCGAAATGACCTCTGGGCCCAATACTTACTCTTTCTTACCATTTCTAAAAGTTTTTGCAAAGTTGGAGACTTTTGCTCTAATCTAACATCCTCTTTTGGACAGTGGCCTACAGGTTTTTCCTGAGGGGGCTCATGAGGAATGCAACAACCTCCCCTCACCCTGTTGTCTCTCCCACAGTATCTGGTATGAGGAGAGCTATTACCTCTGGACTGGAAGGTTCCACAGCTATCATGGCTCACAACTGTTGACAAAATTTGTCTAATCCTTTTTAAAGCCTTCTGAGTTGGTGGCCAGTATATCTTGTAGTAGTAAATTTCATATGTTAATGATGTGTTATGTGAAATACTACTTCTTTTCATTTGTCCTGGCACAGTGCAAATGATGGATTGTGCTGAGTCTGGCACATAACCCTACACAACATTGTACCTCTTTTTCCCCTCTGTGGTACTGATTCCCACATCCACTTCTGATTGTGTGGAAAACAGCTGAAACAGTAACGGGAAATGTCACCATCTGGATGCAACATCTGCTTCAGAACCGAGATCTGAACCTGCTTCTTACCAGTATGGCAGACAGACCACTGAAATGCAGAGCATCTCACCTGAGAGTCAAAGTTTAATAGCTACTACACGTAATAAGGGATTAGGATTAGTTGGGAAGGAAATCAGGGACATGTGTTGAAAGGGATCATGGGAAAATAATATGATGAATTAAGTGAGAATGTACTTCACCGTTTATGGTTGCTTCTTATATAGGGTCTTAATGTAAGCATGGGGTAGACTCCTAAGGCTTACCTTTCAGCTATGCCTTACTAGGCCATCAAAACCATATTGAACTTAAGATCCCTTTCAGAGTTTGCCATTATTTTGCAATAATCTGTCTCAGGGAGTTCACTGATACGGCCGTTTTGTACAACATTAGAAAGATGACAAATGCTTCCACATGTCTTCCATTTCGTTTTTTATAAACTCCACACATTTGGAGCTCTCCTAGGTATTATGAATATATTTTACTTAGCTGGAGCCAACCGTGCTACTATCCCCCATTGAAATCTGTTACAATTTTATTGAAACTTTCATTCTTTGCTGGTAGATATTAATGGCTTCCCATGTATCACCATCTTGAAAAAATTAGGAAATATGGGAGGGAACCAAGG
The DNA here is from genome assembly GCF_001447785.1 of Gekko japonicus. NCBI lineage: Eukaryota > Metazoa > Chordata > Lepidosauria > Squamata > Gekkonidae > Gekko > Gekko japonicus. The sequence goes on along the minus strand of NW_015177021.1, from coordinate 730,551 downwards.
ATACAAACCACATGTTACATAGTTCAGGCCAATCTTGGCAAAACCAAACAAAATGACTCTAAAATTAGATTATCTACCTCTAGATAGACATGAATGTATCTGGGAGACAATTAGAACACTGAAACAATACATTGAGTCACATTACAGAGCTGTAGGACTTTGATTGTGAGACGTGATAACATCACCTACAGCTACATTGTCCTGCTGGGTTCTCTGGCCTCTCAGGGCCTTTCCAAGTGACTTTTAAAAATAACCTAAACTTCTTTCTTCACATTACAGTTTTCCTAGCCCTGATCCAGAATGACTAGTGCAATAATCCATCCCTCACATCGTGAGAGTACCTACACACTGTATTTTGCATGTGGGTCTGTCTCAGTGCATCTGATCCTGGCTTGATGTGTGACTGGAGTTATGGCCTCTCTGTTTCCCAAGAAACAACCAAACTTTAGCAAGGGATTGTCCAGACTGCAGTGGGGCCTCAACTAGACATGAAGTGGGAGCGGGAGCGGGACTCTGGTCCGGAGAGATGCTGTGGTCCGTCGCGAGGAGCGCCTGGGGCCTCTCTGCCCGTAGCATTCAACGTACAGTGTCAAGACAAGCTCACCATAAACATGAACCTGATTTTCATGACAAATACGGCAACATCATTCTGCTTGGTGAAGCTGTGCTTTGTGCTTCTGTTTGGTCTTATGCCATAACACAAATTTGGATTGTGTGGAATTTGTCTCCTGTTGGGCAAGTAACCCCAAAGGACTGGAGAGAGAAATAGAAATGTCTTCATATATCTGTCTTTGAAATATTGGGAGCAACCATGAACTGGTCTGAATTTTCATTGGAACACACTTCTGCCAGGCCTGTAATAGCACAGTTCATTGTATTGCCACCTGAGATGTAATAAATATATTTCAAAAAAAAAAAAACTAGACATGAAGTGGGTCATGACCAATATGTCATTTCACATCCACCAGTTTACATGTAAAGCAGCAGTGGGTGGTGTCTTTAACAGCTGAAGGCATTCATGGCATAGGAATGCAGAGAAGTAGCTGGAGCACTAGACTGCAGGAAAGTGTAAAATTATGTGCCCCTCTCCCTTATGTTCTTCTTGCTGATCAAGTAAGGCATTCTGCCTATCACATTTTATATGTGAAAGGGGGGTGGGGAGAGAGAAATACATGAAAAGATCCAGTTGTCCACCACCCTTGGCCACCTCTGATGCCATATCAAAGACCTACAGTTACTCAATCCCTGGGCACTGGAAAGAAAGACTGTGTTCACCAAAATCTTATCAGGATTTCATTGGTCATCTGGCAAAAACAAGCAAGCAACAATATGTTGGTTAGATGCTGTCCCAAGAGCAGTATCTGCTATCATCAACCCTTCCCATCTGTAAAGAAGGCTCCCTCAGGTCATAGACAGGCCACCAACTGCGGAACAGCAGGGAAGAAGCCAAGGTCAGTTTTTAAGTACTTCTCTGTTATTCTGAATGGATAAAATTTATGTATCTTGTAGACACAGTTTATCTCTGGCCTGAAAGTAATGTAACAGCTTAGGGATAGTCATAATTACCATGGCTGGGGAGAATTTAGGAAGTTGGCTAGGCCTGCTTGTAAAATCTAGCTACATTCACATAATTGTCACTTTCGTAAATGAGATCAGAAGGAAGTGAATTGCAGGGCTGACAATGGTGAATACACAATTTAAACAGGGGATCGGTGGTTCTCAGACTGTGTCCTGTGGAACTGATGGGACATTCTTCAAAATAGGGTCAGTAATGGCTGCACACATAATTCCTGACATTGGATTTGGAAACAGCACAATCACAACTCCCAACTAATGGCTGCCTCACACAGGATCTGGTTGTTCATCCACTGCATGATGCATGTGTGATAAATGCAGGTCCCACCAACACAGCACAGTGTAGATGTCTCCTCCTTTCTGCCTGGTAAAGCAGAATGGAATCTGCATCCCAATTTACTTCCATTATGTGTGGCATTAACTGGACACAGCACCTTATTATGTACATCTAGCTACATGTCACTGTTCTGAGGAACAATAGTTGTGCAGACATTATCTCTGATTCCCTTAAGATATTTGCCATTCACCTCTATTGAGGAAGAAGGATAAACATATGTGGATCTTTACACTGAAGTAAATGGGAAAACCTGTTCCTACAGAAGCTCCACGCGTGCTCTGTAGTGGAATTGTGACTCTGATAAGAGGCATATCATTGACCAATCAGAAAAGAGATCCAGCTTTGTTACAGTCCTTCATATTGATAAAATATACGGCTGTTAACGAATGAATCAACACAATATGGAACAAGAACTTGGGACCAATTATTAGATAGAGATAGCCATTTGTGGATCATGGCAAAAAAAAAGAGTTGAAAATGACAACCACATGTGACTGAGCTGCATTTTATTAGAGCTCTTGAAACCCCAACAAAGGCTGCTCTAAACATTGCTGATAAAGATTTACATATGGTACATGCACGGAGAATTTAAGCAGAAAATATGGAAGACAAATTCCCCTACTGGTGTGATTCCACATGTTTGAAATAGCTGAAAGCAATGGTATGTTTCCCATTAACTTCAATGGAGCCGTGCTCTCCTGACTTTCCTATATGACAAGGGTTTGATTTTGTGTCTTTTTGACCATTGTATTTATCAGGGTTAATACAAGGCCTTTTTAGTCACAGTAAAATCCCTTTCCTCAAATGGTGTTCTGCATACAAACGTAAGACTTAAAACCTGCTCACCACACGTGTCTTCCCCCGTGCATGTAGCTGTACGTATTTCTGGTAACAGCAAAAGTGCTATGCAGATGCTGCAGGCTGAAAAGGGACTTTTCAATATTACGTACAGCAGAGGTCTCCAACTCGATGCCTGTGGGTGCCATGGATGTCAGTGCCTGAGCAACAACTTACTCAGACTGAGACAATAAACAGCTTTGAAGACAGGGGTGGAACTCTATCGATCCATGCTAAATTGGTAGTTGTAGTACCACCTTTTGGCCATCCGCAGTGATGGAGCTGAACTGCAAGAGAGAACAAGCCAGCAGCTGTCTTCACTGGTAAGTTGCTGGGGTCGTGCTAGTCCTGTAGGGTTGCCAATTTCCAGGTGGGGCTGGAGATCTCTTGCTATTACAACTGACCTCCAGCTGGCAGAGATCAGATCCCCTGGAGGAAAGGGCTGATTCGGAGGGTGCAGTCTATGGCAATGTACCCTGGTGAGGTCCTTCCCCTCCCCAAACCCTGCTCTCCCTAGGCTAGAGTCCCTGATTCATGGCCTCTGGTGTCTTACAAGTCCTACCTATTCCAGTCTCCAAAGAGGTGCTTTAACAAGCCTTCCATGGGAAATGGGGGCAATAAAAATCATTAGCCTTGGCTATAAATACACCCTGTTCTTTCTTGTCTATCAAACTTTACAGGGTTTTTTAATGTTTTTATTCTATCAGGAACCTGCCAAGAAACCACAAGTAATGTCCAAAGCTGGCTTTGCTCTTATACAAAGATGTTTGAAAGAAGTTCATCATATTCAGCGTGTACCTTTGTATGTAGGTATTGTGGTCATCTTCTCATCAGAGGCATAGTTTTGTTCCTTGGGCAAACAAGGAGCCACCCGGTTAATGGGGTAACTGTTGTAGTCCTGCTTGTAAGTGGACAGTGTGTCCATATTTTCATTATTCCTGACATATTGGTCTGGAGGTCTCAGTTTTATAGGTTTCACGTCATGAGGGACGTAATCTCTCCTGTGAAAAACAACATCAATATGTCTCATTAGCGGCTATCTGGGAAGGAGACAGTTGAGGCACAAAAAGATGTATTAATGTAGGGGATACAAGAAGTGTTTTCTGAAAGAAAGAGGTCATCTAGATGGTAAAGGCTGGCCAACAAGAACGAATGCAGGAACTTCTTCATAGCAGCGCCTATTGGCCCAAATTACTGTAGTCATTTTACATTCCCCTGATGAAGAACTAATTGCTCAGAACACACTGGGATCTACATAGATTGGATTAAATAATTTGCTAATTTGACTTGTTTTATCCTGTTATCTGGTACTGCCCTTGGTGGTATGCTTTAGTAAAATCAGGGCTTTTTTTGTAGAAAAAGCCCAGCAGGAACTCATTAGCATAATAGGCCACACCCAGCAGCAGAAACTCATTAGCATATCAGGTCACACCCCATGCCTTCCCTTGGCTTGCTTGGGCGCCAGCAGGGGTCGTTTCGTACAAAAAGAGCTAGGGGAACTCATTAGCATAACTCATTAGCATATGCCACACCCCCTGACATCACCAGAAGTGTGTCATAAGGCCACACCCCCTGACATCACCGGAAGTGTGTCATAAGGCCACACACCCCGCCCCCAATGGTCCCGGCCGCTGCCGCCGGCCTTGCAGCTCCACTGCCGAGCCCCATGAGGGGCCCGGCGGTGGACCTGCAAGGCCGGCGGGAGTGCAAGGAAGCTCTGCGAAGGCCCTCCCTGGCCCCAGGCAGGAAGCAGGGGGCGGGGCTTCGTCATGTGCCCCGCCCCCTGGTACCTCACCCGGGGGAACTGTGTTCCCCCGCGTTCCCCCCCAAAATGACCTCTGGGCGCCAGCCAGAACTCCGTTCCTTTGCGTTCCTGCCCAAAAATAGCCCTGCGTAAAAGAAACTCACAAACCTTGTCTGGAGGATTATATATTACTGTCATCAGTTTAGATGAATCTTTAGAGTGTTTCTCCCCCTAAGAGTTTACAGCATACATTCTGATTGAGGGGGAAACAATATGAGAGAACAGGGAAAAGAGGAAAGGGGAGATATGAAGACCAAGGCAGTGCTCTGAACATTCTTCACGTTTCATGGCTTCATTTCAAGGGCTCCAGGATTCTGCACACCAAAATAGGCCAGCTACTATTCATTAGCTCAGTTTGGGATGTGCAATGCACTGAAAAACTGGGAATACACAAAAAGCCAGAAGGCTGGCACCAATTTTCATTTGCTGGACACTTGGTAGTGATAGGCATTTCCATATTCTTATCAAGCTGAAGGATGCCAAACCACAGTAGATAAGCATTGTTAATCTTAGATATGGATTTTTTTTTGCCATCAAAGTACAGCTGATTTATGGTGACCCTGTGGGGTTTTCAAGGCAGGAGACGTTCAGAGGTGGTTTGCCATTGCCTGCCTCCATGTCATGACCCTGGTATTCCTTGGAGGTCTCCCATCCAAATACTAGCCAGGACCGACCCTGCTTAGCTTAAGTTCTGAGATCTGCTGAGATCGGGCTTAGCCAGGGCTATCCAAGTCAGGGCAACATGGATCTAGCACTTTTATAAACTCTTGAAATAATTGAGATTCTCGCCTTTCGGAAGCACTGCTGTATTGTTGACCAGCATTGCCGAAAAAGGCAAGAGCCTTATCCATGCTGTTGTGGCTTCTTTCTTTTTTAAAGTCTGCTTTGTAGCTCCTGATTCTCCTGGGGAAGCAGAGCTGGCTAAACAAAGGGTTTGTTGCAGGTGGGGAGGAAGGAGGAAGGGGGCAGAGTATGTGAAGAGACATTACATGCTATTCTGATTACCAGTCAAGTAGGCCAAGGAGAAAAGAGTGGCAGAATGTTTACAGCCAGGCCCTTGCGTCTGGGGAGCTTCATGGGAACTTTCAATGCCCTTAGAGGTGCATGGAATGTGACTTGAACTGCAGCAGCTCAGATCTCACTGTATTGGTGCTGCTTAAGTAATGCCTTGGCATAAGGTGTTGTGCTTTTTTTTAGTTAGTTAGTAGTGAATTGTTTTGGTTCTTGCTTGCAGAGTTTAATAAATAAGAGCTTCCTAGCTCCACAGCCAGTGTCACAAGGACATCATTTCAGATTCTAGTTGGTGGGATATAAGATTCAGTAAAGGTAAAGGTAACGGTTCCCTTGCTCGAAAGCCAGTCGAATCCGACTCTAGGGTTGCGGTGCTCATCTCCATTTCAAAGCCGAAGAGCCAGCGCTGTCCAAAGACGTTTCCGTGGTCATGTGGCCGGCATGATTAAACACCAAGGCGCACAGAACACTGTTACCTTCCCACCGAAGTGGTACCTATATATCTACTTGCAATTTCTTGCTTTCGAACTGCTATGTTGGCAGGAGCTGGAACTAGAGACGGGAGCTCACTCCGTCATGCGGCACCCGGGACTCGAACTGCTGAACTACTGACTTTCCACAGCCTGCAGTTCAGCATCTTAACCACCTGAGCCACCGCAGCAGAGCAAGGTTCAAATGTCTGCTGTTGGTATTAAACTTTTTTAAAAAAATCCACATCCTTTAAGGACAGGGTGCTTTTGGGATGCAGAGCTAGTAAATAGAGCCATCTGTGTTATATGACAATAGTTTACTGGGTGTGTAGAACCAGTGATGGAGTTGGCAAAGGTTGTTTATATAACGTTCTGGAAATATTAAATGTGCATAGGTGGAGATTGGGGTCACAGTGGTAAGCTCAACCCTGATCTGCACCCATTCCCTCTAAGGTGCACAGAAGCCCCACGTGTATGCAAGTGTACAAGCATGGGGCTCTTTTTAAGTTGCCACCTGGTTTGGAGAATGTTCTGTCCCCTTAATAGAGCCTTAATGGGATGTTATTTACCAGGTTGTGTTATTTACTAGGAATGAGCACGAATGGGTAAACCCAGTTTGGGTTAGCAAACCAGCGGTTTCTGAACCAGTTCCCGAACCAGGTTCACAAACTGGCCATGTTCGCGAACCAAACCAGAAAGGGGGGTAACCCCCATGGTCCTAGAGGCCTCAAAATCAGGGTGCATCTACAGTGGACTATTATTGGGTTAGCCACCAAGTTTGGTGAGGATTGGACTTGGGGGGCCTGAGCAATGGACTCCCCAAACAAGGTGAGAGCTCCAAACAAGGTGCCCCAGGAAACTGCTTTTCAGGGACATTTTTGGCACTGATGTGGGAGTGCATAGAACTGAACTTGGATGAGCTACAGGTGTCAAACTCATGGAGACCCTCTTTGGGGGCACCCACAACATGCCAGGCAAGTTATGTGCAAATTGGATTGGGGCCCCCGAGTTATGGACCCCCAAACAAGGTGCCTCCTGGAAAGTGCTGCAGGGAGACGTGAGGCGCAGGTTCTGAAGTGCACAGCGCCAACTCTGGCTGAGATAGACACATCAGACTCATGAAGCCCCTCCCCAGGATGCTCCCCGACACGCCCTACAAATTACATATGGATTGGATCTTGGGGGCTGAGTTGCAGACCCCCCCCCACGAGGTACCCCCTAGAAAAGTGCCTCTCGGGTACCTATCTGGTGCGGGTTCAGGAGTGTATGGAATAGGTCTGAGACAAGCGAGACACATCAAACTCAGGGCGTACCTCCCCAGGATGGCCCCACACATGCCCTGCCAGTTACAAGTGAGTTGGAGTTGGGGGGCAAATTACAGACACCCAAAGAAGGTACACCCAGGAAACTGAGTTCTGGGAAGATGTCAGGCATGTTTGGGAGTGTCCCCCGGGCCCTCTCCACTGACAGGATGGAGGCCAGCCCACATGGGCCCAGGAGATACCTGTATGCTTGCTTTTGTAATGGAGAGGAGTAAGGGACCCCAGACAGTAACTCTGGAATCAGGCAGGCACCCACAGAGACCAGACCCAAAGGAGAAGGGGGGTGAAGTTTGAAATGAAGAAGGCCATGGCTTTTTTTTTTTTAAAGAGGTGCCAGAACTCTCAAGAGGGAAATTAATGTTTCAACCTGTATGCTGAAAACTCAGGAACTTTTAAATATTTTTTAAAAGAATTTTGTTGAAGAGGTTCCAGAACTCTGTTCCGGCACATTCCCCCAGAAAAAAAGCCCTGAGGAGGGCCAAGGGACCCCAGGCAATAAGTCTGGAACCAGGCAGGCAAACCACCACAGAAGTAGGGTTGTGTTTAAAATGAAGATGAGCAAGGGACCCCAGACAGCCACTCTGGAACCAGGCAGGCACCCACACAGATCAGCCCCAAAGGAGAAGGGGGGTGAGGCTTGAAACAGAGGGGAGTCATAGGAAGGGCCCCCATTTCGTAACTCTGGAACCAGGCAGGCAACTCCCCCCCCCCAGGAGCAGTGGGGTGGCGTTTGAAATGAGGAGAAGGGACCCCAGGCATTAACTGACACCCCCCCCCAAAAAAGCACCCCGAAAACAGAAATATGCAAAGAGAAATCCCTCCACTGCAACCCAAAGGAGGGAGGAGTGAAATGAAAACAAAAAGGAAGGGAAAGCTGAGAGCAGCAAACTCCTGCTAAACCAAAATACATCCCACGTGAAAGAAGAATTCAATCCCGATCTTCCCACCCTTTGCGCCAAGAAAACAAAAGAAAATGAATACTGGTTCAGAAGAACCCAGGGCAAAGCTAAGCTCCCCCAGCCCCTGACTATTCGGCTCCATTATACCCTATGGGGATGCTATAGAGTTTTCCCCTCAAATGGCTGTGGCCCCGCCCCCAGCGTGCCCGGCGTCGTCACGTCACCTCTGGCTGACGTGCACGCCGGGGTGGAGTTTCCCCCGGGGCCCTATTCCGCGGCGGTGGAAATCGGGCCTCCAAAGCGGGGGGAAATCCGCCCCCCGGGGGGACTTGGCAGCCCTAATCTCTAATCAATGAGAAGGGAACTCTGCTACTAGCTGGCAGCATTGCCTGTCAAGCTTTTAGGGTCCGTATTCATGTTTCCAGGGCTGGAAAACATCACCACCACCACCCCACACACACACTGTTACCTAGTCAGTCAGGCCAGACTTTCTTGGAGGCTTCCAGTTTCCTAGCTGCTCTGAGCTGCTCCCAAAAGCTTGGAATTTTTTCCAACAAACACATGATCCTCGAGTCATGACTCGTGAGCCTCAAACCAGGCAAAATTCATCCTGAACTTTGGCTCGTTAAACGGTTTGTGCCCATCCCTATTATTTACCACCATGCCATGAAAAGTTTCAACTGTCCTTTTCTACTCATTTCACATCTGCTCATCGTTTAAGGAAAGGATGCTTTTGAGACGCAGAGCTAGTACATAGATCCATTTGTTTCATATAACATTAGTTTCTGAGTGTGTAGAACCAAAGGGACAGAACATTTCCCTTCAGGCTACTTGGCAGCCTTTAGGAATCCTACTTTCTACGATCCTTACGTGAATCCCTGCTGGGAGAAAGGTAGCTTAAAATGCCATGCATGATGGCACTGTGACAGCAGGGGTGTTGTCCTCCAGGTGTTTATCAGTTTGTAATTGGAAGTCCCAAGGAATCTTTGTTTCATCATTCTCTATGATTTTGTCTGGTTTGTGCTCCCATGAATTTCTGGCTGATGGTAAGCCATAGTTCTTGCAAAGATTTCAGTGCAACGTAGCTGCAACTCTATCTTTACGTTCCTTATAGTCAGTTTGAGCAATTGTACTGCAGGCACTGACCATGTGTTCAACCGTTTCATCCTTTGCCTTGCATGCATGGATAAATAAATAAACAAAGGAGTCTATGTGTAGGACCTATGTACACATCACAATGAATGCATATGTCAGAGGATGAGGTTATGATGACTGTGATCATGTTCCCTTCCTATGCACTTTCAGTGTCCCCAGAATATCACATGGAAAGGGTTATATATTGGGTTGCCATGCCCAGCGTGGCAACCAGTGGGAGACAGGAGGGAGCAGGGAACCAGGGAGCAGCCATCAGGTTTTTCTGAGAAGTGACATCAGTCCTCTTTAAGAATGACCAAAATCATAGAGTTTCCACTGATTCCTAGAGTGGCGTGATATCACTTCCAGGTTTTCCCAGGAGTGAGTCTCACTGTTGCTGATGGTGATTTCTTAAAAAACAAATTCTTTCTCCCTGCAGCCACTGGAGTGCTGGTGGACACATAGCAACCTAGCAATAGATGCTCCTGAAGATTAACAATGCGTAGCCCATAACATGGAAAGGAACAGAGATCACCATTCTGTACTCTTCCTGCTACCCACCAAGAACACAGTTAGGGGTCTAGCCATTCACCCAGAGGACATGCCAGATAACAGATCCCACAGCTTTTTCTCACTTAATCCCCCAAGATTCCCACACAAAGGTGACTTCACCTGAGGCCTGCCCCCCTGATTACAAGGCATTCATACTGGCACTGTGCAGCCCACAGTTCTCTCTCTGTTTCCATTTTCTTACCTGGCAGTTGATATGCCTTCCATGGGCACTGGCTGCTTAACATAGTCTGTTTTGGGCTTACATGATTCCCTGGGTTGAATGCTGCCGTAAAGGGGGTATTTTTCTGCATACTCAGAAAGGAGGCACGGCTTCTCGGTCTGCTCATAGGGCCTTGTTGGGAGATGCGGGCAATGGTGGTATCTATGGAAGGAAGGAAAGACAGAGGTTAGCTGTAAACAAGACCAGCTCTTCCTGTCCCTGTTTGCCAGGGATAATCTTCGTTGTGGTTACATGCCCCTGGCAAGGCATGGTCCCTATTTTGTCTCCATTTTCGCCATTTTGGAGTTGCTTTGTTCAAAGAAGTTGTTACTGTGAGTTGCTCGGGTTTTATTCTCCAAGGTTGATCCCTCTCTTCAGGGTTTCTGAAAGTGACATTTCTAAGGAATGGGTGGGGGATGCAGTTTCTGTCTTGTGCGAGGGTTGCCAGCTCTGGGTTGGGAAATTCCTGGAGATTTGGCAGCAGAAGGCTAGGGAGGGACCTCAGCAGGGCATAATGCCATAGATGGCGGGGTTCGGGGAGAGGAGGGACACCAGCATGGTCAGGGTTTTGTTTGTAGGAAAAGCCCAGCAGGAACTCATTAGCATATTAGGCCACACACCCATGGCTTCCCTTGGCTTGCCCTTGCAGCTGCGAGCTTGCAGCTGCGGGGAGCCCGGGCAAGCCGGCCCTTGAAGGGAAGGGAAGGGAATTTTAACTGCCTTCCCTTGGCTTGCCCGGCATTGTACCCCACTGAGCTCCCCCCTCTGTTCTCCCAAGTCTCCACCCCCAGCATCAGCCCAGTCTCACATTTCCTGATCCAATGCCAGAGACCAGGACTGAGATGAATGAAGCAAATAGTTCTTCTGGACATGTGTAGAGGGCTTTCTCGACAACTCCGATTTACAACAGCCAGCCTTTTTTGACTGGCGGGTAAGACCTCCAAGTCAAGGAGTGCAGCTTCCTGTCAGGTATGCAGCTCACTGTTTTCCAGTTGTAAAATTAAAACATGGGAAATTGTGATTGAAGGAATCACTTGTGCAGTTTTAAAGGCAGGAGCCTCAGGAAAGCTGCAAATGAACTATACTTCTTCAGATCTCAAGGAATGTCTGCAGTTTTGAGCCCAGAAATAAATCTGGCCTTCCTGTATTAAATTCAACAGCCCGTGCTATTGACCTTCCTCTTTGTGCAGAAATCCCAGCCCTCTTTCACAATATAATTCTGGAATGTCTCCAAACGACATCAGTGGGAATAATGTGGAACGTTCCTGGAGGAGAGAAGTATTTGGCCTTGGCCTCCTGAGTTTGGCTTAATTCACAAAACAATGCACACGCATTATATTCCGTTCACTGGAAGCTGCATCATGACACTCCTTGCATTTTAAAGCTTCAGAACAAAATACAGGGGAGTGGCTGATGGGAACTCATCCTTGTTTGAGCTCTACCTTCAACTCTTGTTGTGGGAGTGAAGCTTTTAAAGGAACAATTTGGCTCTTTTGGTTGCAAAGTTATAAGGGGAAAGGTACTGCACATTTCTCATCATATCAACTCCACACTCCAAAGAGCTCAAGGCTTACAGTTTTTAAAAAGCTCAAACTAGGAGATTGTTGCAAAAGATTTATTATAACACTATAGTACTATAGTGATATTTGTTAAAAAGCCTGGGGAAAAATCCTCCACTGGCATGAGGAAGTGGCAGCCATGGGGGGCTGATGCAAGAAAAGTGAGAGGAAAACGTGTGTGACTGTTTGGTTGCCAAAAAGAACCGTACAGAGAATCATCTCTGTACAGAAGCAGCCCATTGTTCACGGGTCGTTCTTAGCACACTGACCTGGGAACCACTGGATGCAGGCCAGACTTTTCCCCGTGACAATCTGGCTTAGCAAATTAACACCTTGAAATCAGTGTGTTTTTATTATTTATTTATTTGCTGTTTGTTTCATTAAGCTTCTATACTGCTCTCCCCATGAACGTGTTTAATACTGGTTGAATTATGCCGAGAGAGAGAGAGAGAATCAATTTGCTATCAAAATCACAGGAACAGGGCTATTATTAAAGCAACAATAATTCGAATCAATGTACAAACTATCTAGGGTTGCCACCAAGATAAGGAATACACTGTGAAACCATATAATGGTCTTGGTGTGACTAGATGAAGACTAGATGAAGTATGTTGTCTTTCCTATCCCCTTTGAAACATTGTTAGTCCCTTGTCTAAAAGTGTAACTGTAAATCACTTTGAGCCCACTTGTGGGGAAAACGATTAATAAATTGAAAGCATCATCATTATTATTAATATTATTATTATTATTACATACATTGCATCCTAGGGTTGTCAGCTTTCTTCTATCTGCTGGCAACCACCCAGAGCTTTGGGGGCAGGGCAGGGTGATGTCACTTGCAGTTACGTATCCAAAAGTGACATCACGGCAGCACTCTAGGAATTTCCCAGCTCTCTATGGTAAAAATACAACCGGGAAATTCCCACAGCATTATTCCTTATAATCCTGAGAGATTCCCCAGGCCCCACTAGGAGGCTGGCAACCCTGCACACAGAAATTCAGTGTTATAAAATAAAGCTTGGTCAACTTCATTCATAGGACTTTATCCAGTGAACAAGATTTTACAAAATAATCATTCATTTCTTACAGGTCTATCAATAACCCTATGAAATCACAAAAATAATTTTTAAGTTGCTTCACAGGTCATAAAATGGGTATCTTTTGATTGCTTGGCCGTAAACTATGTAACACAACCATCTGTTTAGCTGAGGGGCGCCAACCTTTCCATCACACGCCAACCCACCACAGCCAACTTCCCAGTTCCTAAAGTCAGGATTCCTTGATTCTTGTCAAGCAACTGGTTTCCACTGACTTAGTCAGCTAATATGTTGTACTGAAGCTGTGATGGAAACAGGCCAGATTTACCTTGTAGCGTGGCAGGTTGATATTAAGCGTAGATACATATATTGATAGTAAAAGACGCATTCCTAAAAACACCCACAGAACAAAGAAGATAAGTAGCTGCTGCTATCAAGCCACACCACAGTGAGAATCTTCAAGCCATCTATTTATGTCATTATAAAGGAACTTCTGTAGTTAAAAGTGTTGCTGTGGTGTGTTGTATATCTTCACACAGTTTTACGGTGTGACATTAACATCCCCCTGGGGCTGACGCTGCGGAAGATTTGCTGGCTCAAACACATGCCACACCAAGTTGAAATAAGCCTTTCTGTAACACCTAGAGATGCAGAAGGTTCTTTATGATTCGTGCATGATGGTGTGGGTGAAAGACCATTCGTTTCATGAGCTGAATGTGATGAGTGCTAGCCTGCTTAATTTATGAAGCTTGACTTAACATTGTTGAAATCATATCCCGCCCGCCCCCCGTAATTAAAACTGAATGGGATGGATTGCTCTGTGCTCTGTCAGATTCTTGGCTCAAATTGTCAACTGGTGTGACTAGATGAAGTATCACTGGCTTCAACTGCACAAGCAAAGAATGGCCACATGTGTAAGGTTCACCTGCTTCCTTAAACACTCGGCCCTCTATGCATTGTGGAGGGGCAGGGATGGGGTCTCAGGAGCACCCACACCTGGAACCAGTATCTTGCGTGAGCTGGGCAAAGCACAGTCCTAAGGCTTTGGCCTCACTATTCAAGGGTGTCATGAATATGTCTGAACGGAACCAATGACAAGGAAATTAAAAGCCATGGAGTATTAGGATTTCTCTATGGTGTATGCACATCCTTGGAAGTACATTTATTTATTTAGGCATTTTTACCCTACCTTTTCCCCCCATGGGGCCTAAAGTGGCTTTTAAAAATACCAAAATATAATTTCAATAAACAAAATACTGTTGGAAGTTTAATTTTTAACTGGCTTTTTTTTTTTTTGGTAGCTCTGTTTTTCCTTTATTCATCCTACTGGCTTGTGATGTTTTATTTGGTTTTTTGATGTGTGTGATTTGTTCGACTGACTTGTTTCATTGTCCGAGTTGGTTCTGCTTTATTGTTTCATTTGCGAAGCCACCTTGAACAGCTCTGAAGAGGCAGCATAAAAATTTCTTAAATAAACGAGCCAACAGGATGCAAAATCTCTTCTTTCAGGAAAAGAAACGTTATGCTCACAAGACATTGCTTAAAGAACCCAATCCAGAATAGCAGCCGTATTAATCAAGATCTCCAACACTCTCTGTCAGCAATCCAAGGTACTCCGGTCCGGCACGGTCGCCCAAGACCAGGCTCCACGGGCAAAGAGTTGAGCAGGGAGAAAACAAGATGGCAAATGCCTCTCCCTCCCATGCCAAAGTCTGGGCAGCAAAGTCTCTCAACCAGCTAGCTGAAGCTGATGATGATGAGATCACTTAAGACACTCCACATCTCTTGTCTAGCAGGGGGCTGCGGAACACAAGCCCTAGGCCAGTGGTGGGCGAACCTATGGCAATGGGTGCCAGAGGTGGCACTCAGAGCCCTCTCTGTGGGCACGCATGCCATCGCCCCAGACCATCATTAAAGTGTCGAATTCTCTGCCAAATAGTTTTAAGTAAATGAAAGCATTTGGGATTGCTTTCCTTACTTTGTTTGGATCATCTTAAGTTAATGTATGAGTTGTTTTAAAACCTCAGTATTCAGGTTAAATTGCGTGTTGGCACTTTGCAATAAATAAGTGGGTTTTGAGTCACAGATTGGGCACTCGGTCTCTAAAACGTTTGCCATCACTGCCATAGGCTAAGTGTCAGAGCCCCCAAAGAGGTGGGGAAGATGCTCACCCAGCTGTCTCAGACGTCTGGCTACGTATTCCAATTCTCTCCATTCCTCATAAATGCATAATTTGTGTACACATATTGAGGAAGCTGCGGGTGGGTTATAGCTCATGTACACGCAAAAAGAGATAATCTCTTTGCTGATCTCCCCTTTCAACTGAAGCCTTTGCACCATACCAACTACTGGCTACAGAGGGTCATCCAGGAATGACTTTCCAGGAGGCATAAAGTTCTATGGTGGAAAGTGGGAGCAGGATACTCCAACCCCCAGTACATACGAAGAACCCTACCCACAACCTTGGGGTCTGAATCACGAATAAAGACTACAGGAAAGAAAGTTGTTTAAAGTTTTCATGTATTTAACAGCCTTATCAGAGAGAGCAGCAGCCCTGTAGCTGGGATTTTTTTATGAGGGGGCCTTGGGGGGGCCCTGCAAGCTAATTAAATTGGGGGGAACTTCCCTCCTCCCCAGCAAGGGCTGCCCTTCCCTGTACAGTGTCTGATTCCCTCCCTCCCCAAGGAGCCCCAGTGCCCCTTCCTGCGTCACCGGACCAGGTGCAGGCTGACTTCCACCCTCAGCTTCCTCCTGGGGCCGGGAGAGGTGGGCTGTGCAGTGGCTGGGCTGGCTACAAAGCTGCAGCATGTGGGCAAATTGGTGCGCCCACTTGCCTCTTCATCTTGCCTGGCTGGGCTTACCTGCTTCTGGCAGGTCGGTACTCACTGCCTCTGCTGCTTGTGTTGTCCTCGTCCTCCCTGCTGACAGGCAATCGGGGGGGGGAGCCAAGGCTCAGGGAGGGAGGCCCATAAAACCACTAGGGGCCAGCCCCATGGGCCCCGTGGTAGCTACGGGCCTGGAGAGCAGTCTCTCATTTGTCAGCTGGCAACAGAGAGAACTACTTCAGCGGATGGGAGGTCCGTGGACAGCTCTTTGTTTCTCATCCTTACTGTAACCACTGGAAAGGCTCAGTGCCTCGCTAGGTATTGAGAAGTCTCATGCTTGTTGATAGATGACATTGTATTTTCACAGCGGAGCCAATAGCAGCTCCATCTCAGTTTGAAGATGTGAAACCTATTTGGGGTGGGAAGGCTGGAGCTGCTTCTCTCTGCCCATGGTGGTGCTCATGAGCACAAATCTGGGAGGCACAACACCCCAAACCACACATCAGGTACAAAGTCCTCAGGTGAGGCTTTCTAACATGTAGCAAAGCCTTTGGCTGCCTGCCACAAGGGAAGTGCTAGCCTTCACATCTCTGTTTTGCGTTGACGCAACGTTGATGTTCCTCAGCTGCCCTGGGTGGAAAGGCAAGGCTGCAAATCTAGCTGGAGGAAACCTCCCAAGCTAGTTTTCCAGCAAGGAATGAATATGGAGAAGCACACTGAAACTGACTCACTGCCCTTTTCAACTTTCCGTTCTGGCAGCTTGGAAACAATGGAGGCTACACTTGGCAATTCTATTGCAATACGCAGATGATAGCTTAAAGAGATAATGCAAGGAGGAAAAAGCATACATGTGCAACGCATCAAGATGTTTCATATAAGAATATTGACTGCAGTGATAACATTTAAAAAGTGAAAACACATTGCAAATAAAGGCAGATGGAAATGACAATACTTTTCTTGCCGGTAGTGGAAGGTTTTGAAATAAAATGTAAAGGTGCCATTAAAGAAAAAACTTCTCTTTAGGGAATGCAGAAGTTTGAAGTCTCTACGCTTATGACTATACAAGAGACTTTCATCCAAAATCTTTACAAGGTTAGCTGCAATTCCCACAAAGCTCAGAAACCTTTTCTAAATGCCATGGCTGTATGGTGCACTCTGGATGAATGTGAAAACACAGGCCAGCACTTACATGCACAGATGAATATAAATTGACCATGAAAAACGGTATTCTTCCACACACAATCAGTATAACAGATCCCAAACCCTCTGTGGTGATTTGTATGTATGTGGGGGTCACTTTTAATTGTATTTGGCCCACACCTTGGCTACATTACCACCATGAGGAGAATTCAGTCTTTTCCATTTCTACAGGTTACCTTTGTTTGTTTTCCTCTCCCAGTATTTCCCCAAACCTTAACATACACTTATTTACCCCTGGCAGTTTGGTTTCAGCTAGGCATAGGATAAATAGAAACTGAGACCAAAGGATAAGAACGAAACACAAACACGTTTATTAAAGAATTAAACATTTAAAAGGATGATACGAATATTTAACTGAAACATCTGTTATGCAGGTACACCTTATTGTTTTTCTTTAGTGTTACTGTAATGAAAGGAGGTGGCTACGGTAGTTTCCTCCCCTAACAGGATTCAAATGGCCCATTTCCCTTTATCTGGCCTCCATGCCCTTTCCTGGATGACCCAGGATAGCCCAATCTTGTCAGCTCTTGGAAGCCAAGCAGGGTCATCCCTGATTAGTACTTAGATGAGAATCCACCATGCAAGTCCAGGGTTGCTATGGAGAGGCAGGCAGTGGCAAGCCACCTCTGCTCACCTCTTGTCCTGAAGACCCAAGAGGGTCGCCGTAAGTCAGCGGCGACTTGACAGCCCTTTCCACCACCCGCATCCATCCCCACCTTGCGCTGCCTTCCAAGCTCCAAAGTCAGGGTGTTTGTCGGGGGTGGGGCGGTGACAGGAGGACTTTGCCTTGGGTATGCTAATGGGGACTTGGTGCCTCCCAGATGCACACTGCCCCTTTCCCGCTTGCCCCCATGGTGTGCAGGGGGCTGGCACGGAGCTGGTGGTTAGAGTGTCTGATGAGGATCTGGGAGTCGCAGCGTTGGACCCCTGCTCTGCCACGGAAGCTCACTGGGTGACCTTGGTCCAGTTACGCACTCTTGGCCTTTGTTGTGAGGATGAAATGGAACCGGGGAGAATGTCATAAACCGCTTTGGGTCCCCATTTGGGGAGAAAGGTGGGATATAAATTGAATAGAGACAATAATTTTAACAAAGGATTCAACCTCCCCGCCTCTGTCATGTTTTCATTTCTTCAGTCTGCCCTGTGGAGCTGCTACTGACTCCGCTGAGAAAATCATGTTATTTACATGGTTCTGGGTAATTTTGTTCAATCGACTGAGAATCCATAGCAGCTTCATGCAGCGGTTTGAGGTCATGGAAATGGCACAGGGGAGGGGGAGGCCGGAGCTGCTGCTTCTCCATGTACCATGGTCATGAGCAGAAGAGCACTGGTGTGCTTCACGATTGCCCACTGAAGACACTGGAACAAAGATATATGTAAAAGGCTAATTAAAATTGATTAAATCACCCACTATGTAAGTGATTTTACAGACGCATTGTGAATCCTTCCATTACATATAAATATGAGTGTGACTCAGAGAGCGCCAGTTTGGTGTAATGGATAGGAGCATGGACTCTAATCTGGGAGAACCAGGTTTGATTCCCCACTCCTCCACATGCAGCTGCTGGTGTGACCTTGGGTCAGTCACAGTTCTCTCAGAGCTGTTCTCTCAGGAACAGTTCTCAAAAGAGCTCTCTCAGCCCCACCTACCACACAGGATATCTGTTGTGGGGAGGGGAAGGGAAAAGAGATTGTAAGCTGCTCTGAGATTCCTTCGGGTGGTGAAGGGTGGGATACAAATCCAATATCTTCTTCTCCACTGAAAACCTCAGAGAGAGAAACCACTCTCCTAGCAACAGTAACTAGGCACCAACTCCACGACTGATCAGGCTGACTGTAGTCCCACTACTCTGCAGGCTTCCTTCCCTCACTGAAGTCAAACCACATCACATTGACCTAATGATGTTACAAGTTTTTAGCGTTAAGCATTAGCCCTTTTATACATAGCTATCATTTATGCTCTTCATGGATATTTGATAACATTACACACAGGATTTTACTTATTTCTCCACACCCACCCATTGGAGTTGCCACCCACCCACCCACCCACTGGAGAGCAACCCATTTCAGTTGCTCCCCAGACTACAGAGATCAGTTTCCTTGGAGAAAAGGGTGGCTTCAGAGGGTGGGCTTCTATCAACAGCACCACATCTCCGCTGAGCTCCTCCCCAAATACCACCTTTCCCCGCCTCTGCTCCCAAAGCAACAGGAGCTTCGCAACTTGGAGCTGGCAACCCCCCCTTGCCCAGAGAGAGAAAATAGCAACATTCTCGGCCACTTGTCGAACTTCTGTTCTTATGACTAAGCACCAGCCCTCCTTCACAACTGTATATCTGGGTTCATTAACTCTGAAATAACTTGTCCAACAGCAGCTTCTGAAGCAGGGTAAGTTGATAAGCAGACTGAGGACAACATTTTCCTGTTTTGTTTTTTTTAAACCCTTCATGTTTAATAGAATGTTTAATCCCAGAGTAGAACTGCTTACACATTACAAAATAACTGCCACTCAAATAAATTTAGTAACTCTGATTACTTGGACTATAGTATTTAGCATTTCTCTTGTGCTTTCACGGCTCAAAGTGCTTTACATAATCTTGTTATGAGCCTTACAAATGACAATAACCGTGTAAAATAGGGTAGAATTATAATTCCTTTATCGGTGTTTTAACACTATGGAACTGTAGTAGCTGCCACATTTTTCAAAATGGCAAAAAGTCCACCAGTGGTGGTGTTGGAGGGGGGCAAATCATGGGCTTGAGGGAACAGTGAGGACAAATGGTGCTGACATGGATGTAGAGGTCCAAAGAGCTGTACTTTTCCACTTTGAGTACGATCTTTCCAGGAATACAGCAAAACAACAGAAAACCGTAAAGTTGGACTAAAATCAAGATGATGTGGTGTAGAAGTCCTTTTCCCATCCAATCCCCCCCCTGAAGTTTGCAAGACAAGATGGAACCATTGTTTTCACTGCTAACTTTGCGATATATAACTTTAGTATTTGTGTGTGTGTTATTAAAAAACAAGGTTTAGAAATGCAGAGAACTCTGATTTGATCTGTGTGCTCTGATAAAAGTCTGCTGTGATTTATCAACCTTCGGGAACGTTTTTCCCCGCATTTGGAACAAGGTCAATGGAGTCTGTGAAGAGGGCAGACATTGGAGCACATTGTGAATATCTCCTGTTTATAAGCTGTGGTGAGGCAGAGTCATTACAAGGTCAGCTTCTTGACTGTCAGTTCTCAGGGTCAGAGAAGGGTCTGCAATGAGATCACCACATTTCTGGAGGCAGCCTGTCTGTCATATTAACTCATTAAAGCTTCCCTCGGTCTTTCTAAGGCTATAATCCTAAGTATGCTTAGGACAGCCGGCAAAACATGTCCTTTCCAAAGCATCCTCTTTGTCCTATTTCTGACACCTCTGATTTAGCCACAAAAGTACTTAAGAAGCTTCCCACTGGAGGTATGCTTAGAGGCTGAAAGTCGATAAAGTAACTATTACTAGAGCTGGTGTGTCATAATGTCACAGAGACTGGGTTCCAGAATGTTGCTGGTTCAGACCGTTTTCATTTTCCATTTCTTCAGTTTCTTCAACAAATACACAAATACATCTACTGTCCTATATAGATAGTTTCAGTTGAAAATAGGGTTGCCAAGTCCATCTTCCACCCCCAGCGGCGGACTTTGGGGGCGTTCCTGGAGGGGGTGGGGCATCCCCGACGTGATGATGTCACGTTGGGGACGTCCGCTGCCCCCACCCACCCGTGCGTCGGATCTCCAGAAACGGCAGTTCCCTGCCCTTAAAGGAACCGGTATTTCCCTTTTAAATGCAGGAGCTGCCGTTTCCCCTTTAAGAGCAGCCGCATTTCCCTTTTAAGAGCACGAAGCTGGCACTCCGGGCTTGGGAGGAAACACAGGTTCCACACACTTAAAGGGAGAGAGAAGGGTGGGTGTTGGGGGTGGGGCTTCCCCCGCTGGCCATCTGGTAGAAACCCCCTCCCAAAAAAAACGGGGGACCCCTGGCAAACCAGCGGGTTTGGCAACCCTAGTTGAAAAGCTTCATAGAGGAATCAATAAATCGAAAATTCTGGAATCCTCAAGATTCTTGTAGTTGGTACAATCAACGTGAAGGGTTACAATAATGCCAACAGGCTCTCGTCATGATTTGAACCACATCTGTCTTTGCCCCGCATTTGAGGCTTCTTCTTTACATGCAAGATTTGTCATGTTCTTCAGTTTTATTCAAGAATCACGTGACTTTTTGTATTGTTTTGTATGCTTGTTCCACATGCAAGATTTTTATTTCTCTGTGTAGTTTTTGTTATATGACACACAATTAATTCTTATATATCTATTTTTTGTTACAGTGTTAGCTAGCTTTGGTTATTCATCACTAGATCCTTTCCACATTTGCCTGCCACTCCGGATTTTCTTCTCGATGTTCGAGGTGATTTATGTCCATGGCAAAACCGCATCCAAAAAAACCAGGGCAACAACAGGCTGAAGCTGAGCTGACCACTGAAGGGAGGTAACGTAATACAGAACAGAAAAAAATCCAGAATTAAAAAGTTGAATTCGGCTTTACTGCAGAACTGGGGGGGAAACGGATTAAAAAGAAGGTCGAATCCGATTTTAGTGCAGAATTGCTTGGAGGACACCATGGTGAACATGGATCAAAAAGAGTGTGTGGAAAAGGCCTCAGTTTTGTGCAGCAGGGTTTGTCAGTGTGCACAGGAATGCAGTATGGGACATGTAAATGACAACTGGAAAACACAGTCACTTTTTTCTGCTGAAATATGGGATGGCTAGGTTAACTTTGCAGAGTATCTTTTAGAATGGAGTTGATCTACTAGTACATTTGAAACATTAAGAAATGTCCAGTAGTTTGCCATTACAACATTCAATTTGGAGGAGTCGGTTAGTGTTTAGTCTCCAGATAATAATTGCAGTTCCCACATTTTAAAGAGGAGGGGAACTACAGATGATGACCTAGAAACGAAGCAGTGTGAGAGGTGCGACATGAAAGATTCGCAGTGGCATCTTCCAGCTTTAGTTTTATTTTTTTACATTACAGGGGTGCTGTGACGGGGTGTTTAACCCTCCCACCATCACCACCACCACTGCTCATAGGCTCCACAGCAGAAACAATAGATACTTCTCCTCCACCCCCCAGCAGGACTAAAAGCAGCTTCAGAGAGGTGGGTCAAACTAGACAGAGATCATGGATCTCCCAATGTGACTTCTAGCTGAATTGCAGCTGTGCGGGACCCACATTTGGAAGGAAAAGCTACCCTAACCCCTTCGCCTGATGAGATGCAGGAGAGTTTTCCTTACAAGCTGGGTGCTGGAACAGCTTTATGGAGAAAAGCATTTAAATGCAAACAGGTGCAGTTATTAAGACGCCCAAATGCCAATTAAATGGGTAGAACTTAATACTTCCTCCTTTGGTGAAACTCAATCTAAGAAAGAAGCTTCACAAAGGAAGGATGTCAGAGATCAGAAGGAGTTTCTGAAGCCTAAAACAACTTTCCTAATCCAGAAGTCAGCCAGCAATGTGGAGCCGGCAGAAGGCAGAGTTTGTGAAGGGAAGCTGAGCTTTCACTGAAGCTGATGCAGAAAGAGATACACGCTACAGACACGGAAGCAGATTAGATACGGGGAAGGTTTTACAATGAGCCCTCTTCAACTGATTAGCTGTTGTCTTGATCAGGACTCATGAATGGTTTTTCAACTTAATTTGAGTTTCCTTCCGGCATCAGCATATACCTAACTCAACCTAACCATAGATCCAGGTGGGCAGCCCTGTGGGTCTGAAGCAGCAGAACAAAGTCTGAGTCCAGTGGCACCTTTAAGACCAACAAAGTTTTATTCGAGGTATGAGCTTTCATGTACACGCACACTTCCTCAGATACACTGAAATGAAAGTTAACAGTCCATACACATAGGCAGACAGTGAACAGCAAACTAGCATACAACATAATAAAGGTGTTTTACATCTTCATGATGTAAGCTCATACTCTGATGTAAGCTCATATGAAAGCTCATACCTTGAATAAAACTTTGTTGGTCTTAAAGGTGCCACTGGACTCAAACTTGGTTAACCTAACCATGGCCCCGGTCATACGGCAAAGTTGCCGCGGGAGAGGCACGGATGGTGGGTGGATTATCCGGGCGCAATCACACCTCAACATCTGGGAAGTGGAGCGCACCCGTGGCTTACCGCCAACAATGCGAGTTAAAAAACTAGTACCTCCAAGGCACTAGTAAACGTTTGCCACGGGCTGCCTCTAGATGCCCGTGGTGTGATTGCGGCGAAGCGCGGCATTCCCCTCCAGTCCCTCGTTTACCCACCGGCGCCGAGGGAAGGACCCGTGGTATGCCGCTGGCGCGTCTGATCGCAAAATCGCGCATCAAACTGCGCCGGGGCAATTAGCCACGCCTCCCCCCCTGCAATATCCGGCCCGTGTGACCGGGGCCCATGACACTTTTATTTAGTCTTCTCTGTATTGCTATCTGTGCTCATATAAAACTCAGACATCAGCACAGTGGAGCAGGAAAATAAAGAGGGCATTCTAACGTGTCATAATTCCAGAAGGGTAGCCATGTCAGTCTGTGAAAGCAAAATTAAATATGAGCCCAGTAGCACCCTGAAGTCTAACCAGATTTATTTCAGCAGCAGCTTTCACGAGTCATCAACAGCTAAAAAGTTGGCATGGCAATGCAGCCAAAATAAAGAAAAGGGGGAAGTCTCAAATCCAACTGAACTGAAAGCCATTTTGCAACTAAACAGAACTGATCATGGTTACTTTGGGCAATACTGACTGCTAGAGGGATTTAAAAAAAATTAGGTTATATCACTACTAGATTAGGGATCAAGTCCATCGTTAGTCTCCAAATGTCAGGCATCTCTTCACTGCAGCTATTCCACTGGAGCTATTCAACCAGCACTCTGGTCAGTGAATTCACAATCACCATCACTATGTCATAACTGAATGACTAGCCTTTTATGAGGTGCACTGGGAAGTTCCCACACAGCATTCTGACACAATAAGCCTCACTGAGTCTTTAAAAAGGGTTTTGGGGAATATTGGAGCTCTTCATCTACGAGGAGACACTAGCACAAATAGTAGCTGTGAATATATCACCTCTGATGGAAAAGCAATACAGGTAAGTTTATTCTAGCAAATTGAAGTGGGGTATCTACCACTGTGCAAGAGATGCTAGGCAGAAAAACATTTTGTGGAAGTGTTTGTCCCACAGAGCTCTGTGGAAGCACCTGCTATGAACTATTGGTTTGTAACATTCTAGAACAATCAAACATTTTAAACATGAGACATCCCACTGCGCCACGGTAGGAAGCATGAAAAGTCTGGGCAATGGGTACTGTTTCTTTCACAGCAAGGACTGAAATGATGTTGCCTGCTGGTATCATTCCTGTTATCAGTCAGCCCCAGTGATTATACTGCCACCCTTCTCTCCTGTGCAGATAGGCCGGGGAACCAGCGTGGAATCAGTGGCTACTACCATGTTAACTGCACGGGTTTGATATAGCCGGCATTTTTGCTTTCTTTTCATTTGACAATAAATAGTAGTGACCCATCAGAAATACACAATATTGCTACTTTTGGTTCTTCCTAAACAACAAGAAAAAATGAACTAAGGTCATTGGCAAGAAACAGAGAATCTTGTTTTAGCCTGTGAACATCTTCTATTTTAAGTGCATGTAGAATTAGTTGGGGTTTTTCTTTCTAAAAAATCAGAAGTTGCAGCCCAGTCCTATCCAAGCAACAGTTGAACTCTTCTTCCTCCCTGTTACTTTCACATATATGCACCCTTCAGTCTTGACAGAACATGCTTATAGACAAGAAGAAAGCAAGGAAAGGTGGCAGGTCTTAGTCAAACCTTTCTCTGAGCAGGTGGCAAATGCTTTCCCTCCACCTCCTCTCCTTCCTCCCCTCCTCTTCACTCTCAAGTGCATGGCCTCCCAGGGATGCTTTTTGTTTAAAAGACAGGAGCCCATAAGAAGTGTCTGCCGTCATGTAATGGCTTGGACCGCAAGCAGAACACGTTCTCTTTTTGCCAAAGTGACATAAACACGGGCACAAAAAGTACACACAGAACAGAACTGGTGGGTAGGAAGAAGAGATGCAGTGGGGAAGGTCAAGCAGCCCCCTTGGGCCCTGCCTTCTCTCCCACTCCACCCAACATCACCTGCAAACTGAGAATCCTACAGTTCCCTCATAATTTGTAGTTCCCATTAAAATCAATGGCAGTGCAGCTAAGCGGCCCCTCCCAACTTGCTCTCATTTCTGTTGTATTGTATTCCATAGCACTAAAGAGGTTTATGCAGGCAACAGGGGCGGGGGGGTGATGACTGAGACCCGTCAACTGCAGTCCTAGGGAACGGCTCTTTTTCTCATCTAGACATTCTAAAGTATATGTTGCCACCTTCTGGTCTTCAGAGGGAAATACACAGCTAGAAGCAGAATGAACCACTATATGCAAGTGGTACTCACCAGCCCCCCCACCCCACCCCACAGGCACATCATGTTAAGCCACTGTGGTAAAGTGTTTGGATGCTGGACTAGAAGACCCCGAGTTCAAATCCACAAACCACCAGAAAGCTCGCTGGATGACCAAAGGATGACTTTCAGCCTAACCAACTGCATAGCGTTATGATGAGGACAGAAACAAAAATCATGTACAGCACCCTTGGAAAAATGGAGGGATCCAAGCAGAAGACGAGCTCCCTTAGAATGACATGGCTGGGTGCCAAGGGAGGCAGAAACACCTCTCCGACCCCTACCAGTATGGCAGAGTTTAGCTGGACACACTGTGTGCCATCAGAACTAAGCTGAAGTGAAGTTGGGCACATGGGATCAATAAGGAACTACACTGCTTCTTAAAAATAAGAGAGAATAGGTCATTATGAAAGCTATCATTCATTAGTTCCCCCTTCCTGTTCTCTATATCCTTTCCTTGCAATTAGAAAGTTTTGGTATGTGTGCTTGTGTACAGTGGGAAATTTGTTTCCATGGCACCATCAATATGTGTGACACTTTACAGAGTGTGACAAGTCCCCTGCTTCAAGAAGCTTATCTAAAATGTTATGAAGAGAGGGGGAAACGACAAATATGCATTCATTCCATATACATGCTTAGGCTGCTACTGACTTGCTAACTAGTACATCATCCAAAACTATTCTTAAGATTCGCAAATGTCAGAACATGTTCTTCCTGCTCTCAGGCTTAAAGGGACCTGTGTGTTGTCAACAGCACTGCACAGCTTACAAATGAAATGCTATTTTGTTTTTTCTGTATAGGGGAACAGACTCCAGTGTTGTGCTTTTTCACTGCAGGATTTTAAAGCATTTTTAAATCTCACGTACAACCTTGTAGTGATAGAATTGAGACATCTATATAATATTTGCCACGTGTGGCAGCAATCTGTGGGTAGCTAAATCTGCAGCTTGGGGCCACAAGGAGGCTAAGGAGATTTTGGGACTCCCCAAGTGTGCAGAAAAATCTGAAATGTTAAAATACATGAGTTTAAATCCTCCAAGAAGTAAAGGGCAGAGAACACTCCTTACCTGTTCAGTGGAGCCTGGGAGCCAAGGCAGGCCATTCGGGAGCAGCTCTGAGCCCTGCCATGGTGGTGGCAGACTCCAGGAACTGCTCTCTCTGGGCCCTGCTGCGGTGGCACACATCAGAAAATACAAGTGAGGTGGCATCACACATATGTTCTTTTTTGGGGGGGTTCCTGCATGCATGGAAGTCATAGTGACTTCTGGCAACCCCTAGTGGGGTTTGGATTTTTTCAGGGAAGTGGCTTGATAGCCTGCCTCTGTGTCCTGAGCCCTGGTATTCCTTGGAGGTCTCCCTTCCAAGGGCTTGCCAGGGCCAACCATGCTTAGCTTCCGAGATCTGATGAGATCAGGCTTGCCTGGGCTATGCAGGTCAAGGTGTATCGCACGCATGTTCTGAAAGGCAGTCCCAGACATTCAGGGTAGGAAGGGAGAAGAGTGGAATCCTGGGAGGGAGCAGACCACCTTTGGATGGTTGAGCAGGTGGTGGTGGAACAGAGGCTAATAAAGCCTTCCACAGCACTAAAATAAGAATGCTGACCTTTTCTCAACCTGACCTGTACCAGCTGGGCCATGTTACCTGATCAGAGAACTAAGACACACAAAATTTGCTGGTACACCATGGGGAAGGAAAGAGAGATATAAAGGTCCATAGAATATGCAAACATAAAGGGGCTCAAGAATACAGTCTTGTAAATATAATCTTCAAGACAGCACCAGTTCTAGGTAGATAGGGTGGACCTGGACTTTTTCCACTGAAGTTGTTCGCATGGTCGCCTGTGCTTGTATACTCAGGTGCAGTCACTAGGTTTTGAATAGCCTCTTAAAATATAAACAGTCCTATGATCATTTCACACTAGGTTTTTTTTAATCTGTGTCTACATATTTCTTTCTCACTGTGAAGAGTGAGGGAATAATAAATCTACTTTAAAGAAAAGCTTTTGAGATGAGCAAGAGCATTCCTCAAGCTTAAACGTCATGGTAAATGGCAAAAAGTGGGCTAAACATATGTAGATTCCTATTTTAGGAGCATAATAAGGCATAGCAACACTGTTGAAGCACAAGTTATTACTTCACTTTCCAGCCCTGCAGAGGGCTCTGACACCTATCCCGAGCATAGGTGCACAGAGCAGAATAAATACCTTTCTGCTGAAAGAAGTAGTGTTCCTCTTCTATATTCGGGGACACCAAATTCGGGGAGAGCGCTCTTACCATGGCGTAGGTGCTTGCTAAGAAGGGATTTTTAGAAATTCGACCCCTAAGTGAGTCAAAAGGGGGGAAATGTGCTCCCCCCATTGATTCCTATGCGGCTCCCAGGCAGCTGCCTCCCTACACCCCCCACTCTCTGATTGGTCAGCTGCAGAGCTCAGTGTTCTGAGGTAAAAAAACCCCAACAGTTAACAGGGGACTGCAGAGAGCTAATGACAGTTGAGGAAATCAGGAGGGGCCAAAAACCACCTGTGAAGTGAAGCGAAGCTGCTGGCCCAGCCTCTCTGATGGCTTCCAACACATTCCCCCCACCTCCTACACCTAACAGGCAGTCATCTGTCAGGTGCAGCCCCACCTCCACAGTGACTTCTAATACTTCTCCCCCTCTCCCTCCTACACTGGACAGGCAGCTGCCTATCAGGTGTAGGAGAGGAGGTGGGATGGCTTCCAACACCCCCACCCCCTACACCTAACAGGTGGCTGTCAGATGCAGCCCCACCTCCACAGTGGCTTCTAATACTCCTCCCCCCACCTAAACTGGACAGGCAGCTGCCTGTCAGGTGTAGGAGAGGAGGTGGGATGCTTACAGCTGCTGGGGAGGTTTGCTTAGCAGGATTGTCTTAGCACTGCTGCTGGCCCAGCCTCCCCGATGCCTTTAAATACAATCCCCCCCAACGCCAGGCAGGCCAGTGTCTGTCAAGTGTAGGAGAAGGGCCAGGGTATGAATGTTTATGGGAAGATAGTAAAGGACATTTCTAGGAGCCATTTCAATGTGTGCCTCCCTCATGAACCTGAAGAAATGTCCACCACATCACCACTCCCTCACACCAACTCCCCCTTAAACCTCTCACCTCTTACTGCCCCCAAGAAAGCTCCTGGCAAACATCGAGCCAGATACACTAATGCTACAAGGAAGAGACAACTTAGGAATGCGGCAAAGACATTTGCACATCGTACCAGCAAGATCATCCTGAGGTACTCAGAACAACACAGTCTCCATATGAGCAAAACAATCCAGGAACACAAGTAGAGAGGCCATCACTTTCGTGGAAGGTAGCAGGAGTTGACTTAACAGACGACTGCTTCTTAAATGGACAGTTCTATGTGGCCTGCTCCAGAGTGAGCTCACCAAACAGCCTGGTGATCCTAGCACCTGAGGGCAGAACGACCAATGTGGTCTAGAGAGAGGTCCTTTAGCAGAGAAAAAAAAAGTACGTATGTCTCACTTTATTTCTTACACTACTATCTTCTCTGTTAGAATTCCTACAACAAATGTCACATTTCAAAGTTCACATCATCAGTATTATAACTGGATTTACAGAACTTAAATACCGTAGTGAAACACAGGCAGCAGGCTAGTATGTCATATAGACAAACATTGCAAATAACATGGACACTAAAAGGTGTTAAGAAAAGTCAACGAGACTTTTTTTTTTAAAGGGGGGACAGCACACAATTATCTAAGAGATTACAAAAAGTGCAAGCAATCCCTTCTCAAGACCACTGAGTTCAGATTCAAAAGGACTGCCACAGAAGTGGTTTAACCAGGCATCACACAACTTTGGTAGTCTTCAAGCTGCACTGTACTTTTTGATCAGGCTACTTATGACATGTTGAAGTACGCAGATTTGTGGACTAATGTAAAATATATGGAATTGCACATACTATGCAAAACAGTATACCTCAGAAGACACAGCATACATCTTATCTTAAGAAACATGACTGTATTATACCCACCAGGAAAGAACAGCTACTTTTTGTTGGTGTAGAATCCAGAGGTGTTACTAAAAACAGACATATTTCTAAGAAGACAGTCTTGTCCTCTATAAGCAAATCAAAGTGTCAGGATTACTTGGATAATATTGGTTAAAAGCATATTACTTGGAACATCGTAAGCAGGAGGCATTGCTGGATAGGCAAGAATACACTTCAGATTGCGACTGTAGGAATATTACTGAAGTAAAACTAGAACACTCCAAAAGGGAGAAGCTTTGGATCTAGCAAATCTGATAACGGTCCCCCTAAACCAAGACTTGAAGGATTTGACATTTACAACATGCACCCTTAGGAGGCATGTAAAATATTGCACACAGACTTCTGCCAGTGGCAAAGCTATCCAGATCTATGTCAAAAACACACTGAGACAATACAATCCTTGTCTGGTGCATCTAGACATACTGTGTTGATTATAATAGGGAAACAATGAAATCAAGAATACTTCAAGGCTGCAAAGGAAAATAATATTCATTTTCTGGCTCAGGAAACTGGTGTTCCTGCAGAAACTGTTGAATATCGCCCTTTATCTCATAAATATTTACACCAGCTTTTCTTTAAAAATAAGAATTCCTCCAGTCACACGTAATACAAACCCTCTAACCTCCCTACTCAAGTCATTCATTCCCGTTTTTCTCATTTTGTTACATAATGAACACATACTTAACCGTCTCCAATAATAGAAAGAAAGAAAACTAAATTAAACAGAGAGTTAGACTGAAGTTTTTGTGTTAGGGTTCTGACAGAAGCTACTATGGGGATTGTGCGGTAACTTATGTCCCTTTAAAGGGGAAATTTGGTCAGACATGGCAAAGTTAAAGGTATTCAATAAAATGACAACAAACATGGCATGGATCACAAAGAACAAACAAATGAACAAACTCCTTAGATTTAGTGTGAAGACAGATATAACATTTTAAATTGTGATGGTGGCTTTTAACTAGGTATGTTAAATCCTTGGGGGAAGGGGAGTTTGGAAAAAACCCTAGATTTTTCTCCAGAAGATTTTTTCCCCCCAGTTCTTCCAGTAGGAAAAAATGGAAATTTGGAGAACACTGAAAAAAATCCTATGAAATATTTTCCTTTTAGAATGAGTAAAATTGCTTTTAAGACAGACTGTGATAACATCCAATATTTTTCTGCATGACAGTCTATTATTATTATTACTATTATTACTATTGCTTTAATTTCTATCCCGCCTTGCCAGACAAGCTGGCTCAAGGCGGTGTACAACAATCACAATAAAACAATAAGTACAATAAATTAGTTAAAATAGCATACAGTACTAAAATACAATAAATACAAATGATGGCAGTCTTCAGTAGACGGTCCATTGCTAGTATAACCAGTGGTATATCAAGGGACATAGATGTTCCGATGATTCAGTACATCAGTGGCGGTTCCTAATCGAAAGCCTGGTGGAAGCGCTCCGTTTTACAGGCCCTGCGAAACTGTAAGTGTCCAGTTTTCCTCTTAGCCAGTCTCAATGAGGGCAGAATTGCTTCCTCATTGTCCCCCTCTCTTCTCATCATCCTTAATGCATACTTTGTGCATGGAATAACATGAGGGTGGATGAGGGCTCTGATTGGCCATGTTTCCCACCACCCCCACACACAAATATACTTGAAATTTACCACTGCACACTACCTCTGCACAGATGCATGCAATTTTCTGTGTGAAAATGAAGTCCTAGCTCTAATCTTACAACTGTGGGCACCATTTAAAACCATCTATATTAGGTATCATATTACTACCTTACCAACTCCTTCTTTAAAAAAGAAAAAGTTTATTGAAGTATGAAACCGGAGGAGTTAAAAACTACAACAGAAGTCAAAACGCTTGCAGAAAATTCACTGGATATCAACCACTCAATGTGAATGTAACCCTTTTAGTATAATGAGAAACACAGAGAAACGTACCACAGAGACAATTTGCCCGGATATTTAAATCCTGCTCTAAGTAACCTCGGCAATTTGGCCAAGTACTGCAGAATGAACTTGAGCCTCTGAGTTAAACTCTTTTTGAAGTTACAAAATGAAACCTATGAGGTTTTGCCCCCCTAGCCAGCTGAACAACCATGAAACCCCATCAGCTGTGTAGGTCAAATCTGCCAAAACACCACCCAGTCCTGTTTGGAATTTTTCTGAAAAGAAGCACAGTAATGAACTGCTTCCCTAGGTAGGCGGCACTAATGAAGCAGCTTTTGCAAACAAGCTCTGGTTCACAGAGGGGCAGAATGATATCAACTGGGGAGGAGCAAAGCACCCCACACCTAAGGATTCAGAGTAGTGAAAGATCTACAACAGCACACCGACCCTGGAGTGGCTGCCCCCGTGCCCTACTCTCATTCCACCCTATCCCCTGCAAAATGGGCCTTAATTGCACTCATTTGGATAGTCTGAGATATCCTGCCTCATTTGGATAAACAAGGATGCTGACTGTTGCTGTTTCTTTCCCATCACACCCAGGTTTCAAGCATCTTACAAAACAAAAACAAGGACAGTGTGAATAATCCCACCAGTACAAAACAATACAGCGGTAAAGCAGCCTAAACCAAAGACTAAACAAATCACTGCTCTTTGGCAGTAACATTAAGCCTTTTAAAAAGTTCAGCTCCAAAAAATAAACCTTATATCTCTAGAGCAACAACTGGCTGCACAGTGTTCAGGTGCTTATTCTTCTTCACGCCTGAAAGCCCCAATTAGAGACAGATTCCAACACATTTTCCCTTGGAGGAGTTTTAAAGGTTGACGGTGACCTGAGAATGGGATAAAGAAGAGCCCCTCGCTGTACGGGGACCATTTCCAGGGTGATTAAACCCACCTGAAAATAAGGTGCTGCTGATATGGCAAACCGAGAGACCTCTAATTTGATTATCTTCGTGAATGTTTCACTAAATGGTAAGAGGTCATTTATGATGGACAGTGAGAAGAAGACATTCTGGTGTATAGCAGTGGATGTAGGGAGACTATGCATTTTCCAAGGAATCTGGGGGATTGCTGTGCATCTCTCTCACTGTGTGCACTGATCATAAATTCAGTCTGTGACAGACAGACCTCCACAGAAAGTAGAGACAACACAGTGCTCTTAGTGTCCCCAAATGCAGCGGTTTACTATACGCTACAGGAGTGAAAAAGTAAAGAAGTTCAGTCAGGGGAAACTTCGACAGTAGGCCAAAACTGCTCCTTGCTGCTAGTGACCATAACCACTGACCATCACTCCCGCTCATATCTGCATAGCTGCAGCCTGGAATGCAAGCCCAACTGGGACAGGAAGCTGGGAATTAGGATGGATCAGTCTGAACATTCACAAGAACAAGTTATGTTTCCAACTGAGCTTTAAAGAAGACTTAGATTTATACCCCACCCTTCACTCAGAGTCCCAGAGTCATCTTCTTCTACAGTCTTCTTCCCTTCCTCTCCCCACAACAGACACCCTTCGAGGTAGGTGGGGCTGAGAGAGCTCTGAGAGAAAACTGTGACTGACCCAAGGTCACCCAGGTGGCTGCATGTGGAGTAGTGGGGAATCAAACCCGGTTCTCCAGATTAGAGTCCGCCGTTCTTAACCACTACACCAAACTTGCTTGTTTGGTGTAGTGGTTAAGTGTGCAGACTCTAATCTGGGAGAACCGGGTTTGATTCCCCACTCCTCCACTTGCACCTGCTGATGTGACCTTGGGTCAGTCACAAGCGCTGGCACAGCTGTCCTTGAAAGAGCAGTTTGTGGCAGAGTTCTCTCAGCCCCACCCACCTCACAGGGTGTCTGCTGTGAGGAGGGGAAGGGAAAGGAGTTTGTAGGCCGCTCTGAGACTCCGAGTGAAGGGCGGGGTATAAATCCAATCTCTTCTCTTCTCTTCTTCTTCTACTGTACCTGTGGTTTGCCCTTCTTGCTGAAGCTCAAAGCTGAGTACAGAGTGAGAAAAACAACTGAAGAAAAGAGTCTAAGATATACCATAAGCAAAGCAGCAACTGGATTACAGAAATTAAAAAACAACGCAGTAGACCGCTAGATAATATAGAAGCCTGTATAAAAATGCCCCCTCAACAATTCAGTTTTTACATATTCTGTGCCATGATACAAGTGTGGAGGCCTGCTTGACCTCCTCAGACGTAACATTCCACAAAACGGAACCTGCAACAGAGAAAGCTTGGGTATAGCTGTCCGTACGCCTACCCACACGACAGTCAGAAATGCTGACTCCCACACTGTTCTCTGCCGGCCTGAGTTCCATTACAACATGAAAGATATTTCTTATTTGATTTCCCATCTTCTGGGTGTCCCAGTATGTTGCTGTCTACTATAAACTCTTGAGGGCCAGACAGAGACTTTGATCTTGCATGATCGTAGAATTCAGTGTGCTGTCAGCACTTAACACACCGCTACAAGCCTAAAAGGAAACATAATTCATCACAATGCTAAGCAAACAAAACATCACACCACAAATACAAATAGTTGTGGAATAATATTATTTTGCTGCTGGCTGTGTTTAAAGACCAGCTTCTCTCAGACATCTCGGCATGGCGTCCAGAGCGCTAACCGCTGAAATATAGACACTTGGGAAGAGGCAAGCTGAACAGCCTATGTACCATAAATGAGAGATTAAGGCAAGCACGGACCAAATTCAGTTGCACTGTGACTCCTTTTGTAAATATATCTAAAACCACTGTCAGTGCCATGGAAAAACAGCAACAGATGTGGAAAGCTAAGAGAAGTGTTAATGTACCCAAAATAAAAAGACACAGATGTGCTAACAGTGGGCGACGTGTGTGTTTCTGCTCAGTGCCAAATCCACCAAACACATTGAGTTCCCCAGCTGTGAGCCCACACACATTGCTCCAGATGCAGGTACCCAAGCAGCCTCTCATAGGCTGGGGGCATCCAAGTCATGACCCCCAGAGCCTTGAGAAACCATCCGCTAATACGGCTAGATATTGACTTCAGATGGTACTCGAACAGTGAAAAAAAATTAGAGGACTTTGGGTAGCTACAGAAATGTGGTTTTATTGGAACAGATCTTTGCTGGCATGGCTACATGAGACACGGTTGCCATCGCAAAATGAAAAAAGCCATCCCCAAGTTCATACAAATCTCTGAAATATAGTAAATGGATAACAAAAATGCAGTTTAGGTAAATGGATCTGTTCACATAAAACACAAAACTGCCAGGAAGTTGAAATGTGGTTGTATAGCCACATTCCTGCGTGGACAGAAGCTGATTTTTAAAAAACTGATAGAAGCACACTCAACATTGCATTTATGTCTTTCAGACATCACACCAGGAGCAGGACAGAAGCTTAAAAGCATTTTTAGTGGCATGTTTGAAGTGTGTTATGATTAAAAAATGGAGACAGCTGTGCTGCATGGAAGAGTTGTTACCATGAAAATATTGTACAAGGTTAAAAAAAAGAACACCTTTTCTTTGTGAGTTCTGTTGTAGGACCATGTATGCTACAGCCAACTTAAAGGTGTCCCATGGCACCCTACTTGTCTCCATTGCTCCCCACAGGGAAAAATTCAAAGAAGCCAGTAGCCAAACACACAAGACCAACCACTGATCAAGAGCTCCCAATGCAAACAGAACAAGCCCAATAAGAACTATCATTAAACCAGAAAATCCAAGCCAAACCAACCGTGTGTTTAATACCAAATCCTCATCTACAGTTAACTTATTAAAACGTAACCAGAAATTTTCTTTTGAACCTGTTGCAACAACTAACATTTAAAAACCAGCAAGAATATCCCCCAAAACACCCCAAAGCCACAAAAGAAAACCAAGGAAAACTATTTTTGGAAGAAACAGAAAGGGGGGGGGGGGAAGTTGGCACTCCCTCACTACAACCCCCTGGCAAAGAACAAAAACAAACAGACAACAACAAAAAAAAAAATGAGGAGGAGGAATACTGAGAAGAGGAGGAAGAGAAAGAGATTGGATTTATACCCCTCCCTTCGCTACCTGAAGGAGTCTCAGAGCAGCTTACAATCTCCTTTCCCTTTCCCTCGCCACAACAGACACCCTGTGAGGTAGGTGGGGCTGAGAGAGCTCTGAGAGAACTCTGACTGACCCAAGGCACCCACCTGGCTTCATGTGGAGGAGCAGGGAATCAAACCCAGATTAGTCCGCGCTCTTAACCACTACACCAAACTGACTCTCACTTGAAGAAGGGGATGGCCAAAGATGACATGGTTAGATAGTGTTATTGATGCAACGAACATGAAATTGAGCAAACTCTGGAGGACGATGGAAGACAGGAGGACCTGGCGTGATGTGGTCCGTGGGGTCGCAAAGAGTCGGACTTGACTATGCAAGTGAACAACACCAACATGGCAAGAAGTAAACCTCTTGCTGTTTTATTAAACCAAATGTTGAAATGTTATAACAGAGCAGCATATTTTGTTGTGCAAGGTTATATAAGTCTACTTCAATTGTTGTGAAAACATTTAAGTTGTTAAATGATTTCACGTGCATCAGAGAAAAAACGACCACTGCTGCATACAAGCTGTGAAAAGGCTGAGGAGCCCTCGTTAACAATATACTCAAAACGAGAAAGCATAAGAAACAACATTTCCATGGTCATATGACGCCCCCCCACACACACACACAGAATGGATCTGAGCATCCACTGCTGTTTCTGTCATTTTCTGGCTGTATTGGTAGAGAAGAGTTTGCTGCCTTGGAGATTTTGGATTTGGACCTTCAGAGCTCCCAAATAAATAGTTTAAACTATTCCAGTTCGATTCTGACAACACCTGCTTCGCATTTGCAGCAATTTCAACGAGGCAGCCCAAATGCATGTTTTTAAGAAGCTGAACTCCAATGTCTATGAATATCAACATAAGCAATCACCTCTCCAGTTTTGCTTGGGATAAGGCTCAATTTATGTTTGAAAGGTTGAAATTTTCATTTAATAACCTGACAGCCTCCCCTCCCCCTGTTTCTCAAAAGAGGTGGCAACAAGTTTGCAAGCAGACTCCTGTTAATGAAAGGGTCCTTGTTCTTAATTTTTATTAGGGGGATTTCCTTCTTCCTTCCCATTTTTTCTCCCATATGTATGGCATTAAAAGTGACATTTAATGTTTAACTGTGTTTGGAACTCCAGGTTTCATTGCTGGCCATTGGGTGGAGTAGCTAGTCAAAATATCATAGAAATCAAGACAGATTATTACATTGTAGCCTCATAGCGGAAGCATGGAGCCTTCCTCCAAAGGAAGAGGCTCTTCCCAGCTTCTCACTCCTATGATAATCTAGGCAGGATATGGCTTTACACTTTAAACCATCTTGGAGAGTGATTTGCCATCTTTTGGGCATCGCTGTGTTTCCCCTACTGTCTACTGCAGGCATTAGCTCCTCTCCTGTCATTATACTTCCTTCAAAGCTTGATTCTTGTTAAGAGACAGACAGACCCAGGCTACACTGCTACGATGTGGCTGCTAATGATCATTCCAGAAGCTGTCGTGCTTTACTTGCAACCACCACCCCGGTCACCGCCTAAAGAGGAAATATGGTATAATAAACAGACATCACTGTGTATGTTTAATTATGCTCTCTAGAAGAGCCTCCCAACGGTTTTGGCAGGAAGCAGAAATTTCAAAAGCTTCAGCTTAAGTCATTTTCACACGGGGGTTTAGTTTAATTTCATCTAGTTTTTAGTTTCTTTTCCTTTCTAATGGAAGGAATTATTTGCTGCATAGCCTGAGTTGGCTCAAACTAGAGCACCACCCCAAGACGGAAGAAGGAATTATTTGCTGCATAGCCTGGGTTGGCTCAAACTAGAGCACCACCCCAAGCACCCTCCCCTCCTGGGCCAGCCCCTCCACAGGTGGGACTGCAGAGGAAGCACCTTCTGTGCCAGGCCACCTTAGACCAATCCAAGGCAGCAGCAACACAAGAGGAGATG
Source organism: Gekko japonicus (assembly GCF_001447785.1). NCBI lineage: Eukaryota > Metazoa > Chordata > Lepidosauria > Squamata > Gekkonidae > Gekko > Gekko japonicus. Next base: position 693,314 of record NW_015177021.1, on the reverse strand, counting down.
AGCCATCCAAGCAGGATCCCATGGGGGTGGTGGTGAAAAGAGCCTCTACAGCCTGCCATGGGCCCGGTGTGGCAGCAACACCCAGTGTCTGAGGCAACAGCTGGAACAAGTTACAACCAGTGTTCCCTCTAAGCTGAGTTAGTGTGAGGTAGCTCACAATTTTTTAGCCTCCGGTTCACACATCTTTGGCTCAGCTCAGGAAGGATGGCTCCGGAGCAGACTAATTGACGCAGCAGCCAAATCGCTCGCTCACAACTTTAATGCCCGTAGCTCACAAAGTAGAATTTTTGCTCACAAGACGCCACAGCTTAGAGAGTGCATTGGTCACAACTGTTGCCTCATCTCACATTGGGGCACCAAATTAGAGGGCATCAAGCAGCTATGAGGACCGCATAGCTGGTGAACTGGCCTGAGTACAGTGCCTCATGTTTTTCACTCATTTATTCCAGAACTCAATCACAGAATTAGACAGCTGACTCCTGATTTGGTATCATTAACAGGGAGATGTCCGTCCCCCCCATTCATACTTTATAAGAAGTATGGGGGATATGATAGAAAAGCAAAACACAAAGCTTAACTAAGTTTTATATATGCTGGCCTAGATTTCTCACAATCATCAAGCATAGTGGACTGTATCCAATCAAGTTGTTCTGAAGATAAGGATGCATATGTTTCCTTAGGAGGGAGCAATGATTTCCACCAATTTGAAAATGGTGGACGATAAACTACTATTAATTGTTACCAAAAAAACCCCAAACCCATATATTGGTCTGGGGAAAGCATGATTCTCTTATCTTGATCAGGAAACATGTCTTGGAGATTGACCATCACAGTACCTTAGTGGGAGGCTGCCATGTTTGTTCTTGATTTCTGCCAATTCTCCACTTCGAGGCAACCCACTGTGGCACTCAAATTTTGGTTCGGGGGGGGGGAGCAGCGCAACGGCCACTCAAGAACAGCATAGGGGCAAAGTAGGGCTTTTGGAAGGAGAAATTTCCCAGAAATCACCTCTTTTTTAAAAAGTGCCCTTAAGTCCTCAAAACTACCTAGTTGGATACAGGCCAGCGTTGGGTCATCTCCCACATGGCCTCAACAGGGCCAGCCAGGGACAGATTCCTCATTTTCCCAAGCCAATTATCTTTGCATCAAATCACCCCCAGTAACTAAACATTACATATTCTGTGTTAAACACTTTGAACAGTCTACAGTCCAAGGTTTTGTGTTAAATTCAATATTCCAATCCTCCCCACCCAAGTATGGAAAACAGAAAAGTTGTAACAGCACAACGAGCAATTTGGAGTATAAGAGACATAAGTACGATACTGTTTTTTTCACAATCCTCCGTCTCCCCCGCAATCTAAGTGAATTTCTTAAAATCGAGCCATTCCTCTTGCAGAAAATAAGCAGAGAGTCACGGTGCTTTGGTCCCATTATGTGATCACTTTTATAGCTATTGCCCAGGGGAATAAATATAGGTCAACTGAGTTCTATACATAAACTACTGATGTAGTCTGCCAAAAATGTTGTAGGATCTTGCCTTTTGACATTGTGAGTCAGTGTTCCCTCGCTCACAGTTTTTTAGCCTCCAGCTCACACATTTTTTGTCTTAGCTCAGGAAGGATGGCTCCAGAGCAAACTAATTTATGCAGTAGCCAGATCGCTTGTTCACAACTGTAATGCCAGCAGCTCACAAAGCAGAATTTCTGCACACAAGACTCCACAGCATACAGGGAACACTGACTGTGATACTCTCCACTCCACAGAAGAAACTGTTGAGATAACTTAGTTTTATGAGCATCCCAATCAGTGCAGATTGTAGAACCTTGACCGGTGATTTATCTGCAAGCATGCCAACGGAAGCAGCTAAGCAGGTGTGAACCTTAGCACCTATGTGACAGACCACCTGGAGCCCTCTCATCAACTGATATGAAAGTTCTAAGCAAAGTAGGATATAAAACATGCCATCATATAATAGGGCCGACCAAGCAAGAAGAAGAGGAGATTGGATTTATACCCCACCCTTCACTACCCAAAGGTGTCTCAGAGTGGCTTACAAACTCCTTTCCCTTCCCCTCCCCACAACAGACACCCTGTGAGGTACGTGGGGCTGAGAGAGCTCTTGACAGAAACTGCTCTTTTTCAAGAACAGCTCTTATCAGAACTACAGCTTGCCCAAGGTCATCCAGCCAGGTGCAAGTGGAAGAGTGGGGAATCAAACCCGGTTCTCCCAGATTAGAGTCCACGCACTTAACCACTACACCAAACAAGGCCACTGGAGCGCTGTAACATTCCATAATTTAGGGCTACCCATATGACATCAGGAGGGGGAATTAAATTGTACTCACAAGCTGAGCCAGTAAAAACTATTTCACCCAAAGCAAAGCAACTGTCAGTGCAACAGTTGTGAGAGTCATATGAGCAATATGGTTCCACATAACACACGAATCCTGATAGTTCATATACATACCCACAATTGCAGATCTCACATATGCACTTTTCAGCAGATGGGGAGAGTTGTGGAGTCAGAGGTGGCATTATAATGAAGCGAGATGACTGTGGTCTCTGTCTAGTTCCTGGGTAGAGAGTAAACTTATAGGCTAATTACTTCATAATACACTGCAGCAGGTTGTAGTGGAAGAAAGTATTCTGCACATCCCAGCTACTCAAGTTCACTTGAGCAGCAAAATTTGTCCTCCTGCCTAAAACTACTGCTTACACCTCTACTCACTCCAGCCTGTCCTACAAAGAGGTGGGGGACTGATCATAACCTCTTAGGGCAGTCACTTGGAGATCCTTTGTGAAGTCACCAGGGTAGACCTGGACCTTGCAGGCAGCAATACTGTCAAGGGAGATTTTAAACAGTGCCCTACAGAAACCTAGGGAGTAAGTGACACCTTAAGGTATAAATGGCTCAGTTCAGGTTTGGGAATTATTAAATTTATTCCAATCAGCCATAAGTCTGTAAAATACGGTGAACTAAAATGAAAGCACAAACAAAAAGGACAACAAAAGTTATTTGTTTCCCCTCACAAGTGGTGTTTTGAAAGCACTGCTAATGTAGATCTAAAAAAAGAAAAAAGAATATTTAATTCATGTTTCTCAATTCCTTATTCCTAATCCTTGAGCATTTACAGCACATTTATTCAATAGTGGCCAGAAACTCGATTTATCACTTATACAGCTGGAATAAATTCATCATTTATAGAGCTGGATTTATCACTTATAGCTAGGATAATCAAAGAAATGAGTCAACTGTTACTTGGTGTCGGCTCTCTATGCAAAACAAACTTGTATACTACACTAAAGTGCCATCAGCCTTTTTTGTAGTTTCCATTTTGTACCCATATTTTCTTGCCACATGCAAAAAGGCACTCAAATATTATTACTGCCCCTTGTCAAGGAGTCCAAAGCTGAACCCTGTGGGTCCCCAGGGCTGTTGCACACAAGTAACCAGACCTTCTGCTTATTAAAAAAATACTGTATGAAGTTTATTAAATTTCTGTCAAATAATGAATTATTCTACATGCAACACATTACTCTATGATCACAAAGCAGGAAAACAAGAAAGCTAACTTAACTAACACTTTTCAGAACCTGCATTAGACAGCACAAACCTTAAATTTCAGAGTCAAACACCAAAGCTACATTACTAGCAATTGTGTGTCATTGTTCAGGCCTCTAGTCAATCGGAATTCCAAGCTAGTCAATCTTCCCCAGGGCCTTGGCCTTATGGGCTCTGCTCATAAGGTGATGATGACATCTAGAAGTATTATCTCACCACCCTTGGTTCTCCCCCTCCCCCATCACACAGACCACAAGTTCTCACAGAAGCTAACTACTTTGGCCTTGAAGATGAGATGTGTAGATCCAAAGACCAGTTAGTAACACCTACAGAATAGACCAGGCCCATTGTTATACATATTAACCCTTGAGAGGAGGCCAGGGGTGCTTTGCCTCACATACCTTTACTGCACAAGACAGACCAGCTATTTGGAAACAACATGGGGACTCCCTTCAGCTTCTTCTAGGAGTTTGTATCTTCCTCAGTTTTTCCCCTTGAAAAAACCCCCCCCCCCCCCCCGTGTCAGGGTTTCCAGATTCTACCTGTGAGCAGACCCCTCCCCTTAGTTTGAGGGCAGGCTTGGGTGGGAGGCAAGAGAAACTAAGTGAACTGCTATCACATGCCAATTGGATTTGTTCACCAGACTCAAGATGCAAATAAATTTAACATTATTTCACAGAATTCAACAAAGAAAACAGCTTAAATCTTCAAGATTTCAGCAAGGAACGTTTATTATGCAAAATCAATTTTTGAATGGAAAACATTAATAAATATTTTAAGATAAACTGGAGCTCAAAGTCACTGGTTATTAGAAATTGGTGAGCTTCCTAGAGGTTTCGGGCAAGTAAGTCAACAAAGAAAATTCCCCATAATTTGCATTAGTACATAATACCTACTACTCTAGTTTAGCACCTCTATTACCACCCTGTAGTCAGTATTCCTCTACTTCCCAAGTTAAAATGTCAGTGAACTAAAGATAATCATTCACTGAATGCAATTATTGAATACCAACCAACTTTTTCTGGGCATGCACAGAAATCCACCTAGCCAGAAGCAGAGAAAACTGAATATCCAGAGAACACTACTGGTACTCAAGGCAATTGTGAAGAAATTGTAGCTTTTGTGTTTTAGTACACAGAGATAGGCACAAGGTATAGGATTTCTTGCAAAAAAAACCAACTGAAGTTCATTTTCCATGACGTCAACAGATATCACAAAAAGTAAGTGCTTATCCTTGGATAACTGAAAACTGACACATCTATAGTTAAGACTATTCTCAATATCCAAGTTTCCCACTCGAGAGGAAAAAATGAAATATGGGAGTAGGCAATTGGCTTAGCCAATTATTATTTACAAAAACATTTTCATTGGAAAAGTATGCAAAAAGTCTTGCTGTCTTCCAAAATCTGATTAAAATGTAATTGCCATTTCAACAAGATACTTTAATATCTGATTCACTGTGTTACCATTAAACGCTCTTATCTGCAAGTAGTCTTACATGGCATCAATGCTTCAGAATCTCTGTCAAATCATTAATAGTCCTAAAATCATGGGGATTGTGCAAGGAACCTACAATTACTTGTCAGGATTAGCATAGCAAAGTATCAATGTAAGTGTTAAAAACTGGAGAAAATACTTTAGATGAGAGTTTATAAAGTGTTATAATCCAAGTTCAGTGCATCATAACTGTACAGTGAACAATCCTTCATCTTGACAGATCTCTGTAGATGGAGATTCCTTTGCATCCAGCATCAATGTTTTCCTGAAAAAGAGTCACATGAATTATTCAACATCTTTTCTGTATTTTAAAACTTCCCTAAATAGCAGTGCTTCAACCAAACAAATCTAGGGCTTTAGAGGCAAATAAGACCCATAAAAAAGCAGGCTTATATATGAAGCAAAGGTCTATACTAAAATTCTTAAATACAAACTTGAAATTGCAAAGGGATGTTTTTATAGTCATGACCTACAAAATAACAGAGTTTGCCTTTACATCTGAACCATAATTTGTCATTATATGAAGACGACCAAGGAAAACTCAGGATAGTATACTCCCCCCCCCCAAACCTGAAGACTGGAAATTTAACCCTTCCAGAGCAAGTTATCTTCTCTGAATTGCACACCATGGTTTGTTTTCTTCCCTTAGCATCAAGATTCCAAACCATGATTAAAATGCTGTTTGGAATCCTAGTGTAGAGGAAGTAGAACAAAACACAGCTTGCAATTCAGACGGAATTACTGTTTGCTGTGAAAGTGGAACTGTTTCAGTTCTGAGGCATGCTCAACAGGAGGAAATGCACATAATGACAAATCATGGACATGCTTGCAAGAACTGATGTCTACATGCACTATTATCTATGCAAAAACCATTCACATAAGAGAGTTGAATACATATATATAAAAGCAAAATTGTGTGACCAGAGAATCTGTTCCATGACTGGGATCCAAAGGTTCAATTAAAGGACCCCCAAGGCGCTTTCTATCCTCTGAACACAAGCTGCCCTGAAAAGTCCCCACAGGTTCCAAAGCTGTTTGGTGGGACAGCATGGCTGGGGAAAACAAACTCAAAGCCCCTGCAGACACGCAGACCTAGATGCAAGGCTCTTTGGAACTGGGTCCATGTGTGCAAGCTGTTTCACATAGCTCCTGATTCCACCATATATCTAGTGTTACACAAATTCTTCCACTAGCATATTGGTGGTGGTGGAAAGGGCTGTCGAGACACAGCTGAATTATGGCGACCCAGTGGGGTTTTCAATGCAAGAGATTTTCAGAGGTGTTTCGCCATTGCCTGACTCTGCATCACAACCCTGGTATTCCCTGGAGGTCTCCCATCCAAATACTAGCCAGGGCTGACCCTGATTAGCTTCTGAGATCTGAAGAAGTCAGGCTAGGCTGGGCTATCCATGTCAGGCCACTAGCATATTAATACCCACATAAAGCAAAAGTACAAGCTGTTTACCCCAATATTCCTAAATTTTTGCACATTAATTTCATAACATTACATTCATGATACAAAAAAATTGTACTATGAACAAGTGGGGACCAGCAATACTTTTGGAGGGAGAAAGCCCTATCCCCATTGCTGCTAATTCTCCACTTTTCTCTTTTTAGACCTTGGGTGGGGGGAGACTCATAGGGGGAAACTAATGAGCCTAGGGTGTCCTGTCACCAGAGCCAGGTCCAGGGTGGCTGCCAACGTCTTCTGCCACCACAGCTGAGCCTGGTGAAGCTGCCGGTGCCCTCTGTGCAGTTGCTGGAATCCTCCACGGCCTCTGTTGAGGCCGGCATGGCTGCCGGTGTCCTCCGTGGACAGGCGCAGCTGCCCGCGTCTTCTGCCACCACGGCTGAGCCCAGCACAGCTGCTGGCATCCTCCTCTGCTGTTGGGCACCTGCTGCCAGTGTCATCCCCTTTGACTTTGAGGCCAGGGCCAGAAAAGTTGTTGGGATCTGCCGCTGGGTCTGGCTGGAGAGAATCCTCCTCTGGTAAGAATGTTGTCTGGGCATGCACAGACAACGCAAATGTATCTGGGGGGATTTAAACCCCTCTTTTTTTTTCATTTCAGATTTTTCTGCAAACCTGGGGAGTACCCCAAGTTTGAAGACAAAGCTGTTTAGCCCCCATGTGGCCCCGATCCACAGATTTAAGGATCTGCAGAAGAGAGCCATGGGTGGCTATAAGAATATAAGATCTCACTTATGTGCTTCAGACCAGTGAGCAAAGCCATTATGCAGCTCCAATGATCAGTTTTAGCATATTGGCATACATTACAAAAGCACTTCTCATAAGCTCCCTGGGTGCATTCTACCAGGCAGCCAAAGGGAAGCTTGCCATCTTCTTGTCAGCTGCAGGTATCAGTTTTATATGTTAAACTACTCCCCCATCATCATCCACATGACTAGGGAGAGATCTGCTTCTCCCCTCCTCCATTCCCCTCTTTTCCATTTTTTTTAACATCCAGTCTCAGGAATTTTAGAAAATGCAAATGCTTGTATACTATATTATGATACTGGAGTTAGCCTTAACAAAATGTATCCCAAGTCTCTATGTGTTCAGATAACAGTGTTACACTAATTTATTTTTGAGTTGCATTCCCCCACAGAATGCATTGCAACCCTATGACAATCTTCACGTTGCCATAAGAATCAATGTCTTGGATCCTATGAAATGCACATGTAAGAACATTAGCAGAGACAATGACTTCCTGTTTGTCAGTAGCACTCTCCACATCAAGGAATAAGGCACTGGACATGGTGGGACTTGTATGAACACGCAGCAGGCAAGGAGGCAGCTGCAGGGAAAGGAGGTAAAGAGCCACGCAGCAAGCAAGGAGGCAGCTGCAGGGAAAGGAGGTGATGGGAGGAGCCAGGCTGATCTTCCACGTACAGAATTTCTTGTGTTCTACCAAACCTCTACTCCTTACTGCCACCCCCAGGCATATAGCTTTTTAACCATGCACGTCCTACAACTACTGCACCAGCGTTTCGGAGGTCTCAGGGGATTTCTCTGGAAAGGAGGACAGGAAACAACTGAGTTATAAAATGTGTGCACAGAGATACTTATAGGAGCCATGTTTTTAGTGAACAATCTTGAGTATTTACAACACTGAAAAAAGCCAACAGTAAAAAGGTGATCCTGTAGCATCAGATTAACCAATGTTTCAGTAAGTAAATACAGTTCAAAATAGATCCCCAACGAATCTGTGTTGATCTCCCAAAGTATGGCAAATTGCCTCAGTCCCTAGTTTTCAAGTTTTAATACAATTACTTATTTCAAAGTACTTGGATGGTTTTATTCCTATTGTGCCTGAGGTGGTTCATTAGGAAGACTTTGAACAGAATATATACTCAAAGGCTTATCAAAAGGGACACAGCTAGAGGAATACTAAGGCTCTGTGCATACAGGAACCCATCACTACTGGGGGGGGGGGGAAATCAGGTAAACACTACTAACCCTTCACGTTATGAAGTATGTCTCCTTGATCGTGTCTGCTTGACCTGTCTCTTGGGTGAAGTGGAGAAAATGCTACAAGAGGGGGGAGACTGACCCTTCTTTCAAGCAGAGTCACAGGGGATGGCTTTTTGACAAGTTCTGCATCCAGTGCATATGGCTTCCCCAAAGGGCTAAACATATTATTCATTTCCAAACTTGTTTGAGTAAGACTAAATTCTGATCTCGCCTTCGGGATTTGCCTTCTAGGTGATTCCTGGTTTTCAACAAAAGTCTTCTTCAGTGCTTCGTATCTGCTTTGAATAGACTGAAAGTCCAATCTTTGCTCAGTTCCCCTTGCACTGTCTGCAAAATTGTGATAATCTCTGGCACTGATTTCTTCTGTCAGCTCTTCTCCTTCTAAACTATTGGAACTATTAAGACTTATGGATCCTCCTCCTTCCTCTGGGAGAGTTTCCTGAAGTATGCCCAGATGGATGACTTCTTGGCTATCTAAATTAAGGCCACTTATCTGAGAAGCATTCCAAAGGAGAGTTGTACTCATTGAAGAATCCTGACATGGATAAGATAATTCGATCTCTTCTGCAAAATCTCCCCCTGGACCACAATCTGGGTCATTAGAACTCTTGACAGCCAGTTCTGGATTTTCTGTTTTACATTTATTTGGAACAGCACATACTAATCCTTGTTTGCAATATATCTGATCATCTGGTGGGGCAACATCTGCTTGCTGGGACTGCAATTCATTATGGCTAGTAGCTGCTTCCGGAAGTCTAAACGTAGACTGCAGTTCCTCAAATGGCGACCCCCCTGTATCAGATATGCATGCAGACATGAAGCATGCCATACTTGAATCTATTCGGTTTCTAAACAAAGGAGTCTCAACCTGCGGCATGTGTTCTGATGACGCAGTATGATGCAATTCTATACTTGGGGATTCTTCAGCCTGAATAGCTTTTTTCCATGAGCTTCTGATTTCAGTAACTAAAATTGAATCAAAACAAGAAAAAGGTTAAATGTGCCTTCACATTCTAGTCAATCCCACCCCAAATAAAGGTCTATGGCACTACAAGTTAGAAACACTACCTTTAAAACTAATTGGTGGTATGCAGAACACTGTTTCCTTGTAGCTTCACCTCCCTACAGTCTCCCACTGTCCACAATACCACAAATGTGAGATCCTTAGAGAAAGAGTAGCCAGAGTGTAAATGCAAGGCTATGCATTATCAATGGTTTTTTTAAAAAAAACTGGTCTGCATAAATTTTGCACATGTTCATATTTTGTTCTAGCAATGCAAAGTAAGAAGGAGCGATCACTTAAACCCTAACCTCTGAGGGAGGGCTTCACAGTGGTCATTCTCCCCGATGCTGAAATTTCACCAGTCATTTGTTCACACAAGGTCAGGGCTGTTTTTACAGCCATAAAGGTACAGATTTGCTGTTTAAAAATAATGCAGTTCTTCAGCATGCCAAAGGCTGGATTTATAGGCAGTGCTTGAATGATAGAGTCACAGAATATGCATAGCCCTTGCATGCTAAGAATCTGTATGCGCTTGATCAGCAGCACTCCCTCTAGGGATTACCAAATAGAAGGTTGAGTTGTAAGAGAAAATCCATTCTGTAAATTTACGTAATCCTGCAGCAAAGGAAACAGATCCTTAAGCACTTTAACTACAAATACACTGTAATACAGCCAGGATCTTTACTAAAATTTTACACAATTAAGGGTTAAATATTTTGAAAAATAACTCACTCAGATTTTCCGGAGTCAATGGAATTTGTTTCCTAGTTAAGAAGGGATTAAAAGCTAAGGTGCCAATCAGGTCATCCAACTCTTTTCCTTTTCCTTCAGTATTCTGTGGCGAATCAGATACAACTGCATCTGCCACCTGCAATTAATTAAAAAAGCAAAGCCTGAAGAAAAGACAAGATTCAGGTGGGTAGCCGTGTTGGTCTGAAGCAACAGAACAAATTTTGAGTCCAGTTGCTGCATCCTTTAAGACCAACAAAGTTTAATTCAACGTATAAAATTACATGTGCATGCACACTACTTCAGATACAAGTCATATTCATTCACCGGGGAACTTTTTTGAACATTAGTACAAAGAGGACAGTTAAACCTTGAAACAGCAAAGTACGCAGATCACCGTTGCTATATCCTGCTTGGAATAATTAATGGATTTAGTGGTCAAATACATGATTACCTGATAAACATTCCAACCTCTACACACAAGAGCTATTCAAAAGTCAGCTAATGGCTCTGACTTGGGAGTCTCCCCAGCTCAGAACATCTAGCATAGAAGACAGCTAGCTGTAGATTGGTTCTATCTTACTGCTGGTGTAGGTATAAACTCACGTATGAATTATAACAGATGAGGCTCTCGTGCAGTGAAAACTAACAAAACAAGCACACCACTATCAGGCTCATAAACACCGTAATGTTATTTGCTTTCCATTAAGCAGCTGCTCTATGTTTGCACTGTCTCTACATAGACATTGTGTGTGTGAGAAACTCTGCTTCAGCATGCAGCAGCATGTGCCCATTTCATACATCCATATAGCAGGAATTCCAGAATTTCCCCTCATATGTGAAGCAGTCCTAGTGATCATTGCTTAACTTTTTATTGTGCCTCTATTATTATTACTACATGTGTGTAATACCTGCAACTAAATCCTGCCTAAAAAACTAATGATCAGAAGACTGGTCAGGTCACAAAGAGCAAGAACGGAGAAAACAACTTACGTCATCCAGGTTTCTGATAAACTATTTAATTCAGTGTAGGAGTGCTAATTTTGATAATTTAAACAGGATATTATTTTAATCCTACAGTGAGACTAGTGAGTACAAAGCAATCAAGTTGTGATAATTTTCTAATACAAACTTAAATTAATGAAAACTATTAACAACCTATTCCTTACAATTTCTGCCAGCTGCTCCTGTGCTTTCTTAAGAGGATCTTCACTTGTAACTGATGATGGCTTTTTGAACATGCCAGCATGTCTTTTCCTTGAAGTTTCTGCTGGTTTACTTCTTCCTTTGTATTTTAAGATTTGAGAACTGGAATACTCGGTCCTCTTGGGAGTTTCCATAGACGATCCCTAAAACAACAGGAAATTAACACAAGGATTAAAAGGACAGGCTTACAGATAAAGACCATCATACTGCACAACATACTTAAATTATAAATTTAATCACAAGCACCACCCCAAATTCCAGGGGTGGAAGCTAGTCAGAGGGTCAAAAATACTGACTTCACTGACCAAAATTTTTAAAAACCTGACGAAATACTGACAAAAAACTGACAAATTACAGAACAATTTAATGTCAGCCTACTGATAATTTACTTTTAAAAGTAAAACGAGGACTTCATTAAAAATGATTATCTGGCCTCCACCATCTCCATAGTCAGATGTGATTCAGATAAAAGGATCGCATATTTTTATTGATTTTTTAAAATGAAGATAGGACAATGTTTTCATTATTGTACAAAATTTAACGCAAAAAGATACCTTTTTAAATATAAGTACTGCAGATAATAAAACAGCAAACCATATTAAAAACCACACATAAAGAAATCATTATGACGACAAAACATAATTACTGTAAGGTAATAGGTACCACTTCGGTGGAAAGGTAACAGCGTTCCGTGCGCCTTGGTGTTTAGTCATGCCGGCCACATGACCACGGAAACGTCTTCGGACAGCGCTGGCTCTTCGGCTTTGAAAGGGAGGTGAGCACCGCAACCCTAGAGTCGGACTCGACTGGCTTTCGAGCAAGGGAACCTTTACCTTTACCTTTAAGACTTGTCTATGCTTTTACTTTATCTTTGGTTTTTTGATGAAGAAAGAAGTTATTAACAAACTCTTTCGTTTCTCAACAGTTTTCTCCACTGCATCAACAAGCATTTTTTTTCTTGTGCTTTTTTTCCATTGCTTCCTTTACTCCTAGCATAAGCTGTGCCATGTTGAATCCAACAATACCCTTTTTCTCAGCAACCTTTACACGTTTGGTTGCATCACTTAGCAGTGTTCGAGCTATTATCCTCTTCTCGTTCTGTTGTCTCAGCTTTTTCAGTTTTGCTTCCTTCTCTTGTATACTATCCTTTTCACTATCTTCTTAAACCTAACTCCTCTGCCTTTTTCCTTTCTTTCTTTTTGCGCCTCTTTAATGACATGCTGAGCTGCGGTGGCTCAAGTGGTTAAGACAATGAACCACAGGCTGTGGAAGGTCGGTAGTTCAGCAGTTCGAGCAAGGGAACCTTTACCTTTACCTAATGACATGCTGTTCATCATAATATTGCTTGTAATGAACATGAGCTGCTCTTGCCATCTTAAAAGCTCCTGTGTGATATTAACATGGTATACCTTGTTTTCGTATATATGATATAAAGTTTCTTTGATGATTAGGTAGGCATTCAAAGATCTCTCTGACACCCTGGCCCTTTCACTGGTCAAAATGCATCCAGATTTTGAAAACCCTCTTTCTATGTCCGCACTACCATGCAATACTGATAATGCTGCTTACACCACCTTGGTAACCAGTGGGTATTTTGGATCTCCAGATGGGTGTGTCTTTTTCAAAGAACTGATTCCAGTTTAATCTTCAAGTCTAAGAAGTTTCCATTCATCTGCAATCATGTCCAGTGAAATATCTATCGGGAGTGCTGCTGCTACTTTCATTATATCCTTGTGGGTTCCTTCCTTGACTCTCTGTGCTGGAGCTACACACTGAAGATATCTGAGGATGGGCTTGTCCAAAGATGACTGGAGTAAAAGCTGTTTGCAGGCTGCTATGAATTTTTTGTTGTTGCTCCCCTTAAGAGTTAGCTGTTCCTTTTCGGAAAGTTTTTTCAGTTTGTCAAATTCTACTTTCACTGACTACTTCTCTCACAGGTATGTAGTGCTCATCACTGAAGGCTTCAAGAGACAATGGTGCTGAACTCTTACAAACATGATTCATTATGGTTCTTGTGAGTGTTTTTACTTCACTGTCCATCACATGCACCAAAGGCTCTTCTTTCTGGAACACTCCAGTGAACTGTGTAGATAAGTGGGCACTTGTGCAACAAAACATCACGTCTGTTTTCATTGTCTCATTGTTTTAAGAGGTTAATTATGTTTCTATACTTTGTGGAAGATTTCACCCAATCACTTTTACTCCTAGGAACAAAATCCTTAAAGTACTTCATAACTGAACTGAAAACAATCTGTCTTCTCACTGGGAAGTCATGTTTTCCCCAAAATGCAGTAACGAAAACAAAAAAAACACAAACTGCATTCACAAAAATCAAAGACATACTGACTTTACTGACCATTTTTTTAAAAAACTGACAAATCACTGACCAAGATGAAAAAACTGACTTTTACTGATTTTACTGACCATTTTCCACCCCTGAAATCCTAGCAACTGCTCAAACCTTATCAATACACTATTCACTAATGACACGCGGGGTTTTGGCTGCCAGTTTCATCAAGTTTAGAACAACTGGGTTTCTAGGTGGGTGAGTAAACAGGAAACAGCAATAATATAATGCAACATACATTTTAAAAAGTATCATGAAGCTATCTTTCCCATTAAGTTTATGCATTTAGTTGACATGGGGACGAGTGAAAGAAACCCCATATTTTCCCACATCTGTTCTAGTTATTGAACCTTAACTTGCTTCATAAGCACATCATCAGAGCACTGTGGCCAGATTTGGCTATGATGGGTGATGCTCTCCTAATGCACCACTGAGGGTGATGCCCTCCTACGGACCTCACGCTGAGGAGAGGAAACACATGACTATGCCCAAACAACTGGACCCTGTGCTGGTGTTTTCATCACTCAGTGAGTAAGGACTGAACAGCCAGACTCTCATTCTGATCCAATTCTAGTCACACATGGTCAGGTGCAACTAGTTGGAGAAGGATGGCTGGACATCCACATGTTGAAAGGAACAGTATGAAGGGGGGGGGGGATCTGTATTTGCCTCCAGATATACTGATCATCCAACCACTCAGCATTCGCTGTAGCCAGAAACATATTTAGATGTGCTTCCCCGTTCATATTCTGCTTCAACTGATCAACTACATGCACCAGCTTCAAGGTGAGGGAGCATTCACAATGGAGACGCAATCCTCCTTTTCCGACAAGGTATCATTTTGCAAGCAGTTGCTCTCAAAGGAAAGTGAAATATTGCTTGGGGATACATTTTACAGAAAATGAAAACCTGAAACACACACTTCAACCCCCCTCCCATTTTATTCTAGCACTAGTCTTCATCCAGAATGCATATGCTTGTACACCTAATGTCAAACTTAGTTGTGCCTCCCTCCACAGCCTAATCTACCACCACCACTTCACTATCGTTCATTTCAGGAACCCAACAGAGCACTACATGACAGTCTAAACAGCCTCCACATGGGAAGCAGAAATTTTGCCCTGAAAACAATGCAGAAATGCTCACACCCCAATGGGAAAACTTATGTACTGCTTGAAAAGCAATGAGTGCAAACTGAACTATGTATTTAACAAAGGTTTTCTGAAGTTCAGCAATACAATGTAATTCATTGCTGGTGAGATTGCAAGGAAGACTACTGTAACTGATAATTCATTTGGAAGCTTTTTTGCTGCCGACAGGTGGACATCAGCAAATGCTAATCCTCTGTAGTCTTGGGACCTGGAGCTGCCTGTAGGTGCATGCCTGGGGGTGGATGAAGGAGTACCATAGGTGAAAGCAGAGTGAGTGAATGGCAGGTCAAAGAAGCCTCCTGGAGGCTGCAGTACTAAAGAATGTGATTCAGCTGTGTAGAACTGAATCTCAAAGATGAGATGGAACCAAGTGAAAAGGTCAGAAACCACTGTTTAGTCATCCAGTCCCATGTCACTTTGAGCACAAGCTTCAGTTTTTTGTCAACAGGGGAAGCTACTGAAGTGTTACCTTCTCAAAAGGTATCTGCATTCCATTTTCAGGCTCTGTAGCACAATGAGAAGACGTAACATTTCTGAAAAAGAAACAGGCATTACTAAATTCATACAGGCAAGTTCAGGCAACTTGTTCAGCCAGTGAAACTTGTATGCCCCGTATCTGTCCGTTACGATTTCTCTCAATTCGTGCCGGTCATCAAAAGGCAGCTTTGTTATAGGGAGAACTTGTGACAATTAGAGAAAAGCTTTTCTCTATTTGGGTATCAGCCTCCCAGATGTATAAAAATGAAGCCTGTTACAGAAAAACGGCAGTACTAATAAATACTTCACAGACAAGTTTAAAACTGCTGCACAACTTTCTACAAGTCACCCACCACACAACCATGAACTGAAACTGGTTTAAGTATCAGTCCCAATTTCTGCATTAGACTAGAAATGCTCCAACTACTAAGCCATTTATGATTACAGTTAACTGCTTCTAGTCATTTATAAACACAGGGGGAAGAAAAGCCGTATCTGTTGCTGGTTCAATGCTATTGTGTGCCATATCAGCTATGAGTGTGGCTTGAGATAGTTCATATACCAAAAATTTAGAGAGCTGCATGCACAGCCTGGTACAATGGTAGTCTCCAGCAATATTTCGTGGGCTGAAGGGGCAGCAGCTGCAGGAGGGGGATGGTGACTGCTTCCATTGGACATGGATCCAAGGGAAATGGCAGACATGTGAGTGAACACCCCATTCGTTGCCAGGCTCTGCTTAACATATTTAGAACTCAAATACTGGTATATATTAAACAGCTGAAGACTGACAGTTTCCAACTGAGTTCCCCGATAGTCAGAAGAATGGAAGTCCTGGCAAGAGACCCTGTATTCCTGACCAATGCTTGTGGGTGCATTAATTATAGACACATCCCATGCATATGACCTTGCTGTTTAAGGGTGTTTTAGAAGCCATACCTATCTGTGATTACTGAAGACACGCCAACTTCACTTCTCAATGGTTCACTGTCTTTCTTAAATTCATTTGTCTGAATGCACTTTTTTGTCAAGTCTGAAAAATATTTGAGACACCTGATTTTAGAACCCTAATCAAACACTAACATGTTTTTTGGGAGAAAATATAAATTGCTGTAGTTATTACAGAACGCTACTAATTTTTATTAGCTGTAGTCGATTTTCCGGGTTGTATGGCCATGGTCTTGGCATTGTAGGACCTGACATTTCGCCAGTAGTTGTGACTGGCATCCTCAGAGGTATAACAGAGGTATAATCTTTCTGTGTTATACTTCTGAGGATGCCAGTCATAGCTACTGGCGAAACATCAGGTCCTACAATGCCAAGACCACGGCCATACAACCCGGAAAATCTACAACAGCTAATGAACTCCGGCCGTGAAAGCCTTCAACAACTACTAATTTTCTTCAAAACTGCAGTGATAAATCCTCAGACATAATTCTCAGACATAAAACTTCAATTAGCAGGATGCCCAAAACTGTGCAGGTGTGAAAATCATTGTGTCTTGATACTCATAATGCAGAATTTACAAACTGATAAGTGAGAGTT
>NW_015177021.1:641556-676274 GCF_001447785.1 Gekko japonicus | reverse complement strand
GGCTCAGTGGTAAAGTATCTTTTGCATGCCAAAGGTCCAGGATTTACTTCTACCCAACAAAGCTGCTGCCACTCATAGTAGACTACAGTGATTGTAATATGTTCAAAACGTCCCAGTTCCTCAAGACAAAGTATTCAAATCCCTTGCTCTGGATTACCACAAACTTTTAGACCTGGAAATACTACTGATTAAACCATCAAGCCCTGGGAATTCTTGATGGAACAGATCTTCTGGATTTGCACCCTAAACACCTTAATATTCCATAGCCATAGCCTAACTGTATTATCCAGCCTACCTCCCTATGCCTGTTTTAAGAACCAACCTTATTGACCAAGAGAAAAGCTGGAATATTTAACTGCATGAAAGCTGTGGAGAAACGCCATTTTGTGGATGTGTTTAAGTTGGTGTGGGCTGGATAGGAAGAGGCCATCAAACTTGGGGTAGGGCCTGGGCCTAGTCTCTTCCTCATTCCCCCCTCCTGTCTCCAACCAGTAGTCTGAGGACAGCTCCCTAGAGAGGACAGAAAGTCCATCATGGTGGTGAGGAGATCTGCCCCAGAATACTGCAGGAGGAAGAGCCACTTCCTGGGTGGGAAACTGCTCTTTTATAATGTGGAGTTATGGGCAGGAAGCCAGTTCAGTCAGAAGTCTGGAGCCAGTCACTTTTGGTTGGAGTCTGCAGAAGGCAGAGGCCGTTTTGGGAGACATGTTGATCCAACTTTCCCCAATGAAGTGAAGTAGACAGGGCATGTGTAGAGAAGGGAGAGATGGAGCATTTTGGTCACCTTTATTTTGATACTTTTGTTCACTGTGGATATGCCTGTAAATAGTTAAGTTCTTCAATAAATCCTTTAACTGTTAACAGTGAGAAGTACCTCTGTACTGCGTAGTTCCCTGAGCCGCTTGGACACGCTAGGGGTGGACTGGGGACTTCCTGAGAACAAGGGCCAAACGGCCAGTTGCCAACTCTCCAGGGGAGCCCTGAAGATTGCCAGGAAGCCCCATGGTGGGTTCCTAGTGACACCGGAGGGAGGTTAGGAGGTTGTCCCACCTAACCAGAGCCCAAGACAGGGACAGTGGTGGCAGCAATACCCGGAGGCAGTGGAGAAAAACTGCCCTTCCAGGTCAGGCAAAGGAGGGGTGGGCAGAGCGGGGCCTGCCAGCTGACACAGGACCGTTCCGCCACAAAAGCTAATATAGATTAGCTGTGATAATTATGAATTGCTAAAAATGATACTGACAAAATAGAGGCTCACAGTTATTGGTCAGTAACATTTTTACCAATTCATTATTACAGCTGATCTATATCAGACATTGTGGGACTGGGTTCTCACAGTAACTAAGAAGCAGAGAACAGCACTGGTGGCCTCTTCTGAAATCCACAATTACACACACAGGATAAAGATACCAGGGAACAGGTCAGACTCTTCCTAAGTTAGTTTTTAAAAAAAAAAGGTTCCTAAAGCTTACCAGGAATTGATGCAGGATACTGGCAAAATATACTGCTTTTATAAGCTTCCTCTGTAGCAGGGGTAAAGGAAAGGGGAGGCATAGCCGGTAATAAATCAAGTGCCTTTTAAAAAAAGAAAAAACAGGTTAAGGTCAAATATATTCTTAGCTGCCAGTATTAATGTGATTAAAATTCTGGATACCCAAACACCACAAGTCACACAATATATGAAGTTTCCATCCAAAAGACTGCCACTACGTATTGGATAAGCACATGAAAAGCCACACGCTTGACTGTCAGTCAAGCAGAACTGAAGAAATATACCTGTTGTACTAAGCATTTCCTACAAAGCATAACATTCCTATGGATATTTTTATGAACTTACTAGTTGAAACTGACAATCAAAAGTTTTTTCAACATGCTTTTAATACATATTTCTTCTTACTGAACACAAGTCCTTCCATTTTCTTTTACTTTTTCCAAAAAAAGATACGTACAGGGTTAGGCTCTTTAATGAAAAGAAAAGGTGACTCTCCAAGACAGTTCTCCCACTTCAAATCCCATTCTCTTTGTTTTTCAGCAATGGACTGATTTATTGATACATGATCCTCATGTCTTAATTTGTGCCTGTAACAATATTAACAAGAATACGTTTACTGGCCAGCATGTACATCTTTTACTTCAGCAAACTGAGGGAATTAAATTATTGGCAATCTAGAATGTAAGGTTACTGCTAATACTGTTCTGTAAATCTACTGCGGCTGTAGGAAGCATTATTCTGTATAAACCAGGCTATAATCTATCTAGAAAACAATAATCTGCAAAATCATAATATGACTGTTTCATTTACATATTATTTGTAAGATATTCAAAACCATTTCAGAACAAATCAACCTGTGTTTTAGATATCTAACATACTAAATGCCCAGATTTTAGCCAGTGTTATTTCTGAAAGGCAAGAACATTTCTTTCAGCAATAGACAATGAGGAGAATCAGCTTTAAATGATCTCTGTCAGCAGACAGCATCCTAGTTATACCTCAAAGTAGGACTTAGGCTGCATAAAACACAAGTCTGCTAAGAATTTCAGGAGGAAAAATGGAGAGACATATAACATGAGGGGTGAGCACAGAGTATTTGTTTGAACAGAGATTGTGCCAACAAAAAAGCAATTGCGCTCACCTCAGTGACCTTAACCCCAATAAAGTCTCATTCTGAAACTTGGCCTTTCCTTCAAAATACTGAAAATCCAGTTTCAGTGAATTCTTGTCGATATGCTGGCGTTCAAGCATCAACATTTCCAAGGCTTTGTTTAATAACTCAAAAATGGTTAAAATATTTAGTCTTCCAGCTTCATATATATTTCCTACCTGTAGCTTCAAACATTACAATGAACAACTGATTAGTAACACTCGCACATCATGACAGACCATCCCCTTCCAACCACTAAGAACAGGATAGAGAAAAAGTGAATATCGCAGTGGGAAATGAAAGCATCACACAGCTTATATACATTTTCAGTTAGGAAAACTCCAGAGGGGCAGCAGAGTTAGTCTTAGCAGCAAAATAAGACAGGAGTTCAGTAGCATTTTGAACACTAACAAAATCTACTCCAACATAATTTTTTCTAAGTCAGAGCTCACTGCTGGGAGAGAAAAAATAGTTATCAGGCTATGGAGGGGCCATAGCTCAGTGGCAAAGGTTCTGCTTTGAATGCAGAAAAGTCTCAGGTTCAATTCAACGCGATATTCTGAAGTATCTGATGAAGTGAGAGCCAACTTGTGGAAAGCTCATGCTGGAATGAAGTTTGCTAGTCTTTAAGGGGCTTTTTTCAGTTCGAGGATCAATGAACTGCCCATGGCCTAACCCTGCCTGTAGGTTTTAATTTCAGTTTCCTTCAAACAGTAATCAATTATATGTAAAGGAGAGCTGACACATGCATACCATTTTCTGCAGCTACATTGGCTTCTTTTTCCCACCCAATGGAGGAAAACAGACATACATTCGGTTGCATGTGAACAATCTGCTCTGTCCACTGGAATGAACCGAATTCCCTTGAATGTAGGAGATGCATATTATACTATGAGCTTCAACTCTAGAGAATTTCCATAGGGACAGGTTCCACCAATTCACCCCTGTCACAGCAACAGACCTCCAAATTCCTTCTCAGGCTGCTCTTGGAGGCCCCCCATCCCCCAAAAGCAGCATTCTGAGGGACATTTTAGATTACAGAAGGAGAGAGAAGGTGGGGAAATAGAAATCCTTTTTGCATGCAGTACCCTTCCCATGAATCCAAGCCATATACTGATTTCTGAACTGGAGAAAATTAATTCAGTTGTCTAAATCCAAAAATTTTAAAACAGGCTTTCCCTGTAATTTAAAATACACACTTCTGTTAAAACTGAATATATGGACTTAAAAAAATAGAATTCCTCAGTTCAAGTTGCTTAACTATGTTGCTGAGTTATTTTTCTGTAGGCTTTAAATGAAGAGCTGCTGCTCACACAGCTATTACAAGCCTGTTTCAGACAACAAAGCCAAACAATTCAGAAAGTAATATGGTATTTGGAGATAAAGATGCAAAGAAACTTACTCTGTGCATTTCTTTTTCAACTTTTTCAAGCAGGAGCCTTGGAACATTGACAGTAGTGCTGGTGCCATCTAATATATACTGACCTTCATGACCATTGACAACCGAATCTACAACCTGTCTTTCTTTCTGAAGAAGCTTAAGTGTTTCTATTATCAATGCCCACATAGAGCGAACCTTTGAGACAGTATAGGGAAAAGGGCAGAGGAGAAGGGAAAGAAAACATACACCTTTAGAATACAAAACGGACACCTTTAGAATACAAAATTATTTCTGCTGAATGTCAAGGTTTCAGTTTCGTTTCACTTGGTTTTGCTTCACTGCTTTCCTTGCCATGTATTATGGGGGGAGGGAATTCCTGAGGCGAGTGTATATGTTGTTAGAGTGAATGCCAGTAGTAGCCATAACCATTTCCTAAGGTGTACCCCTCAGCCTGTTCTCATGGGATTTGGCCTTGGAGACTTCTCTGCCTATATCTCAGGGTTGCCATAGTAACACTAGGGGCTGATTGCTGACAAATGCATGGGGTGGGGGTGTACTGGGTTTTACCTATAACCTGAAGTTTTCCCGCTCCCTCTCTCTTCAGTCCTGACAAAATTCAAGTTTCTGATGTAAGTATATCTCTAATAAAGCATCACTGCCAATAGTGTTGTGGAGAGTGTACTAACTGGGGACCTGACACTGACAGGAGTTTGGTATTAGATGGTGGCAACCGAAAAAACATGGGCAAAGCATCTTACCTTTTTAACTTTTTCTGTTATGTTATTCTGGCTCTGATCAGTATTTTTTTCTGCTCTGTCCAAAAGTCAGAAAGAGGGGGTAAAAGTAAATTTTATTGCCAGAGGTACGATTTGTGCAATACAATGTGTAACTAAAATTTGCTTTTGTGTACATGTACATTTCTGCCCTGATTTCTTAACTCTGGCAATTCAGCAGGAGCAGGAGAGTACAAACATGCACACAAGCACACAAAATTCCATAACCTCATTCTTCCATGTTCTCGTCATACCCCTAATCATTACTGCACTGCACATGCAGAAAGAAACTGGGGCAGAAACAGAAAATTGCCATGTAAGCAACCCAAGATACACTTACTTTTGGAGCTGTTTGTCCAGTTCTGAATTCTCATATCTTAAATCTCTTACTTGCTTACTGAGAACCCTGCATACACAGAAAGGTAAAGTCACAAGGCACACTTACAAAACAAAATATGTTTGTTGAATCAGCAACTAAGTTCTGATGGCTATTGTAAGAAAAAAGTGATTTCAATTGCTTCTTCATTTGAGAAATATATTTCCTGACAATACAGAAAAGCTGTGAAGTCATCCTCAGTAACTGGTGGTTTACTTTTCCCAACTGTATCAATCTCTGTGATATAACTGCAAATGTCTATATAAAAGTTAAAGAACATACACATATCCAACAGTAATAAGATCCCTGATAACCATACATTGCATTCATTGGTAGAAATCTCCACTCACAGGGCTTTTTTCTGAAGTTCTTGAATTATTACATCTTCCTTTTGTAGATTCCACAAAAATCTGTTGTATGCCACGCAGTATCTTGCAACGGCCATATCGATGTCTGGAGGTCTCGAGTTTAGCGACTCAGGAAAGTATGTGCCAGCACCTACAGAAGAGTGGTTAGTTATTTTTCCATATTGAACTGTAAGTGCAGACTTCCCTTTAACAATACTTTACAGAGAAGCAAGGATCTCTGTATGCACAACCACAGGCAACAGCAGCCTATTTGTATTTAAGTATTGGTTAGTTACAGCACTAATAGAAGAACATTAGAAGAGGGACAAAAAAAAAGGAAATTCTTTATAGAAATATTGTCTGAACAAAGCAATAACTCTTCCCAAATCAAGTTGGGGCAAGTAGACCAGCAATCAGTCCACAATATCCAACGTACCATGGGAAGTATTCAACCAAACCACGTCTTGGTCGTGTGTGGGGTGGGGTGGGTTATCTCTTTTTCTCAAACACACGTAAATTTTAAGCCTCCCTGTAATTTAATTCTCATTTACCCCACTCCTTTCATGCCTTGCTAACGGGCAAGTTTGAGAACCAATGCTCTAGCCCAGGGCCAGATCTGACATAAATGAGACTTTGTTGGGCTTGGCCATGTATGTCATAAAATGTAACGCCAGGTAGCAGAGATATAAACTTTTATAAAGGACACAGACAAACACAAAGATTTTAAAACTTTAAATAAAATATGCTGAACACACTAGCAGTCTTGCAATATTTTGTCTATTTAACAGTTTCTGATAACTGACACCTCTTGCTCTGAATTACTGAATCAAAATGTCTGTGCTGTAGCAATCCTGAGTATGCTGTTCAGGTGTGTATCTGTAAGCTGCAAACCTACTTTTGATTTATTGACATTCATTACAGAAACCTCATGCTCAGTGTTGAGTCTGGGACCCAAGGAAAACCATGAAATGGCTGGGCACTGTGAGTTTTTGTACATAAGTTGTTTCATGTGCTGGTCAAGAACAAGAGAAGGCATCCTGGCACAGACTGAGAGCCATGTTTTTGTCTAGAAAACTATACTTCCTTAGAGAAATAACTACAACCTATTACAAAGGTAATGTCTTGGGTGAACTTGGTCTGAATCCACCTCACTGGCTTGTTGTTATTCCTCCTCTAAAATAGTTCACATTGCTTTCTTACTGAGAAGGACTGGATCATGAGGGCATGAATACAGTGAAAAGGGGGAGAGAACTCAGTTGCACCCAGGAAAGCCCTGGCATAAGGAGCCCAACAAAACACAGACACATTGTAGCAAGGCACACAAAAGCTCATACATTGAACAAAACGTTGTTGGTCTTAAAGGTGCTTGGTATTTCTCCCATGCAAATGAGGCTGCCCAGCAAAGCAAGCTCTCCCTTGTTTCCTCCCTCCATTCAGGGAGGAGCCTCAGCCAGTGGAAGGGAAGAAAGGCTTCCCTTTGTCTACTGTAGGACTGAGGCAGCCTGGCCAGTTCCCTCTCTCCCTCTGGGAGAAGGGGGAGGAGCCTCAGCCAGTACTTTACCAGACTCTCTCAATCGCACAGGAGAGGCTTGCCTATCTATCTCTCCTGTGCAACTGAGAGAGTCTGGTATAGCAAGCTGCAACATGGCAGCGGCAGAAAAACTGGAAAATGAAACAGAAAACAGCCAGGTCTTTGTGGGCCAGATTGGAACCCTCTGAGGGCCTGTTCTGGCCTGCAGGCCACATGTTTGACACCCCTGTTTTAAATAGTCTCCAAGCTTCCTTAACAGTTTTTACCTTTTTAACTTTTCCTTTCAATTTCCTCTTCACATGTCCCCTCATTTCAGAGAAATTACTCCTTTTAAAATTAAAAGTGGTTGTGTTGGTCTTTTTGGGCAACTCCCTATTTATACAAATGTTGAACTCAATAACATTATGCTCACTGTTCCCAAGCAGTGCAATCACTTTTACATCTCTCACCAGGTCTTGGGCATTACTTAGGACCAAATCCAGGATTGCCTCTCCCCTGCTGTGACCATCTGCTCCATAGCACAGTCATTGAGAGTGTCTAGAAACTCAGTCTCTTTTTCTTAACTTGAACACATATTGACCCAACCAATGTGAGGGTAGTTCAACAAGTACAACAAACACAAAACCTTTATTGGCATGAAAGCACAAAGTGTGGGTAGTTAACATCACCTATTATGACACAGTTATTTCATCTAGTCGCTATCTTTAATTCATTTATCATCTTATGATCCTCTAGCTTTTGATCTGGTGGGCGATAAACTCCCAGTGTTAAGCTTCCTTTCGGGCCCACTATTTCGACCCATAGCATTTCCAGAAGCAAATCTAATTCTCTTATATTCTCAATCTTCTCAACAAGTTAAAAAGGCCAACACTATGCTGGGGCTTATTAGGAAGGGAACTGAAAACAAATCAACCAGTATCATAATGCCTCTGTATAAATCGATGGTGCAACCTCATTTGGAATACTGTGTGCAATTCTGGTCACACCTCAGAAAGGATTTTATAGCACTGAAAAAAGTACAGAAAGGGGCAACTAGAATGATAAAAGGGTTGGAACACTTTCCCTATGAAGAAAGGTTGAAGCGCTTGGGGCTCTTTAGCTTGGAGAAACAACAACTGAAGGGTGACATGATAGAGGTTTACAAGATTATGCATGAGATAGAGCAGGTAGAGAAAAGTATTTTTCTCCCTTTCTCACAATGCAAGAACTCGTGGGTACTCAATAAAATTGCTGAGCAGTTGGGTTAGAACACATAAAAGGAAGTACTTCCTCACCCAAAGAGTGATTAACACATGGAATTCACTGCCACAGGTGGTGGTGGCGGCTACAAGCATGGACAGCTTCAAGAGGGAATTAGATAAACATATGGAGCAGAGATCCATCCGTGGCTATTAGCCACAAGATATAGATAGGAACTCTGTGGTAAGTGATGCTCTGTATTCTTGGTGCTTTGGGCGGGGGCAACAGTGGGAGGGCTTCGAGTGTCCTGGCCCCACTGCTGGACCTCCTGATGGTACCTGGTATTTTTGGCCACTGTGTGACAGTGTTGGACTGTATGGGCCATTGGCATGATCCAATATTGGCTTCTCTTATGTTCTTATTCAAACTCCTGGGTACTAACATTAAGTTTCCAGACATGTTTTATTATAAACAGAATACAAGAAAGAAGAATAATCTTTATTGTATTGCTAGTGTACCTATCCCCCATCATCCCAATCAAATTTGGCAATAAAGGTAGTTTTCAAACCATTCTGTGGAACCTTAGCAGACAGCTCTGAAATGAGGTAATCAGTACTCGTGAACAAGCTGTTCAGAAGACAGCTTATATAAAATAGTGAACAAGCTGTTCAGAAGACAGCTTATTTGGTTTTATTACTGATCTTCATCAGCCTGTGGCCACAGAAGAGTGCTGGAGCAACCGGTTTGTACAAAGCTCCCAGAGGGCACAATAGACAAGGGGAAAGATCCCATCAAAAGATCCACACATGTGAGGGGGGGAGATATTTCCCCGTGACGCCTTCCTAATGATGCTCCTGGGATTTCCCATCTCCCAAAAACAGCATTTGAGGAGACATTTTAGGCTGCTTTGAGGGAGAAGTTCCACACACAGGTGGAATCCAGCCTTATGAAACAAAAGAGCATCTCAAGATTTTCAACAACACACAAGGGTTCTGTGACAAGTAGATTAATGTTAGGAAGAAGTATATATTTCTGCAAAATTGACATAAGGCAGATTGCACATAGCCTAGCAGCGCAGCTTAATTTACCTTCCAGCAAAAGAAAGTTCAGGATGGACAGCATTCCATGAACTACTTCTTGGTCCTACTGCCCAGCTTTTAAGTTTAGAAACATTCAAACTATCACTTACTTGCAGAATCTGTTTTGATGTGATGCAACAGGACACATCTTGCAAAGTGGTACATTAGGTGAATGAACTTGGGACCACCAGGGGAAAGGAATAATGATGCATGTACTGAAGGAAAACTGTTCCCATATTCATCCTAGAGAATTAAATGGATTAAGTATACATTTTGACAAAGCACGGTCTAGTCTTTGGCCCAATCTTGATCATTTAGAGTTGTCTAGTGAACAGCAAATGGTCACCTAACTTAAAAGAATCTTAGCCAAGTTGCCAAACAACCTGTCATAAGTACCAAACAATCAACATATCTGGCTCTAGTATTACTTAAGGCCTGCACAGAGTTAATAAGACACCTGGTACTAATAGTCCTGAAAAGTGGCAATAGACACAATGATCTTTTGCTCTTCTGCCACAGAACTGCTGTTGGCTGAAATAAACCAGTTTTTATCACTGGTTCCAGAATCCAGTATAAGCATAAAAACACCAACTGTCCCTTTACGCTGCCAATGAATCCTTTAAGTACAACTTCATGTCCTCTAAGCATTTCAAATTGGAAGGACCCAAATGAGAATTAAAATGCAAAAAGCCCAAAAGAATAATTATAAGACAGACCAAATTATTGTCCCTATATGGGAGCCAGCTGTAAAGATTAAGAGGTACACATGCACACAGTATTTATGTGCCTGAAAACTGTCTTCACCCTTCAAAAAGACAAGATGGGGCTCAACATTTGAAGGTATACTTCATAGAACACCACATACAAAGCTTTTGCTGATATGCAGTGCATCTAGCAGAAAAAATATCCATAATGTCAACAATTACAGCCAAAGATAGACAAGGTTTTCACATACCACTTTTCATTCTAACCAGTACTTACTGAAATTTTTCTTAGCCAGTCGCAGCATTGCTTCCTGAATTCAGAGTCTGTCTTCTTGTCTGTTGGAGGGAAACAAAATCATTCCATTCCCAGGGAAGGGAAATTAAAGAGATAAATTTCAGCAAATATTCAGGAAATCAGATTACTTGCACATGGATAACCTAACAATTAAAAGGTTCTTGGTGAATTCCATGCCCTAGCAAGTTACTGTAAACTTAATGGATTGCCCAGACAAATAATATACCCACACAGCAGAGTTATAGATACATAGTTGTAGTCTCATTTTCAGGTTGGTTTTGATAGGAATAAAAGAAGTTACAACACTAATTCTGCTAACAGAAAATGAAACGTGGAGAGAAACTAAAATGACCAGCTTGGTCCCTGCAGAAATCTGCAGTACTGTCACCAGTCAGTCCTTTTCAAATGTTCAAATTACATAAAAATATATCGTTACTAATTTTTTCCTGCTAGAGCTAACTGCCTTCCCAGACGTATTTTTCAAGAGCTAAACCTTAATGTACTACTAAGAAAATACTATTCTTGACATTAATAAGGAACATATGTTATTTTGCTAATTACTACCTCACTGAGACCCTAGTATCAGCAGCCTGCAGAAAAGGAACTCTTACAAGAGCAGAGACTAACAAAGCATAGAGAAGCTCACTGTTAGCTGATTGCACTCTTTCAGTAGGTATATACACACAGCAAGCTACAGATCAAGAAAGGTTTTTAGGAACTCAGGTGTTTTTATTTAAAATATTTGTAAAGTTTCTTCTCTGTTAAATAAAGTTTAGAGGACCCTTAATGGTGGAGGAAGAAGGAAATTGAAAAGCAGCTTGATTCTAGCTCCCAGCAACTGCCCCCTTCTGCACTACATTTTTTTCCACATAGAATTATAGATGCATTTAATTTTAAAAGGCTAGAAAATTTCTCAGGGACGTAAGCTATTAACATAGTGACATCATGCTCTCGAAACAATCCTAGTGACTATGGTTTTGTTCAGTTACAAATAGTATTACTGGTTTACATCAGGTTTAAGCATAGGCAACAAATTACATATATATATGCTAACCAAAGCAACGTTCCTCCTAAATTAATATATTTGATGTAAGAAAAGCATTTGAAATTTATTTCATTATTTTTTACAGTGCAGTGCGAAAGAAAAGTAAAACAGCTTTTCCTGAGTTTTCATAGGACATTAGATCACACGTCTTGTTGGGGGGAAAAAACATGTTTTGTTTTTTCCCTACAACAAGGCCCCTTGCTTATTATAAGTGGGCTAGATAGCACACAATTCCTTTGAATTGGGAGCAACAGGACAATTCCATAAAGGCAACAATGGAACTAGTCATCTGGATCAGACCTAAAATGTCACAGCACACATTAGTCTCTGGCTACTACAAACTGAGACAACAGTTAAGACTTCCTCTGAATGCTTAGAACTCTGTTGTACAGAAAATACACTAAAATGTGTTTTAATCGTTCTATTCTTAGGGGAAAGATAGTGTTTTAAGGCAGTTTTAAGGCAACTGAGGAGAAATAAAAGGGAATCAATCAATGTACAGAGTAAGTGTCCAAACATATTGCAGAGTGGATATGTATGAAATGTCTTAACAGGAGCAGTGTCAAATCGCTCATGAAAACCAATGTCTATGACAAAATGTCAGTGTTCTTTAACTACTGTGGATGTTTCCTCAATGGGGGATAGTGGTTAAGAGATGGCTCTCCAGTGGCTCTGGACAAGAACTCATCAGAGCTTAAGAAAAGGTACAATGCAGTGGCTAAAGCATTCTGGGATGCAGGACCTCTCGGTCTCTCAGGAGATCTTGTATGGGGTAAAAGATTGGCTGCTATACAGGAGTGCCTCTTCATCTTTACTCTTGGCACTATTAGTATATTTGAAGATAAAGCAAAAAGCACCCAGACATTCCAGTGCTCTCTACTCAAAAAGAGAACTCAATGTATGCTCCTACAATTCCACTACTCAAAGAAGTGCTGATGCACCCATATTCTTACCACAAGAAGACTCTGAGAAACTAAATACTGCTTTGTGAAATGTGGCTTCGAGAAATTAAACATACTACTTCATAAAGCCAAAGACACTTCATGCTTACCTAAAGACCTCATTACAACGTGACTGGTCCAGCTTCGAAAACAAGAAGAATGAAACAATGTGAAATGCATCTTTGTTTGGCTTATCAAACATATTCCTTGAGCAAAAAAAAGAGAGAGAGAAGTGCAATTAAAAACTTAATCCATGCATGACATACAGTATTTCTGCAAAGCAAACATGACAGCACATACAATTCTTAAACACCCATTAGGGTAGACCACACACCCCTTTCCCCAGGCAGGAGCTTCTGCGCTTTTAACCACTTTGCCACAGGCAGAAATTCGAGAAGCACTGCTTTCCTAAAAGGTACAATTCGCCCCTTCAGACGTATGTACCAGTATGTTTCTTACAACTTCACCTCCAAGGGACACACAGACCCACCCACCACAGGGGGAAACCACCTCTGTAGCCCAGGAGAGAAACCGCGAGGGGACAACCACTTTGCCTACCAGCCGCCCACTCTACTCACGGGCCCAGGCGGAGATGCAGGGGCATTTTCCCGGCGGCGGCGGCTCCTCCCGAATCGAAGCCCAGGGCCAGAAGGTAGAGCCAGAGATGCTCTCCCTCCCACGTAGAAGGCGGCGACAAAGGCTGCTTGCTCATCTTCGCAGTCCCAGCCAGCTACTAGGAGGCCGGCGCCTCAAGGGGCCTTAATGTCGCTTCACAAAGATGCGAACGGGCCTCCGCGGACTATCGACAGAAGGCGACGGCCCTCCCCTCGCAGACAAGGAATTATCGACAGAAGGCGGCGACGGCCCTCCCCTCGCAGACAAGGAAACTTTCCCGCCTACAGCCTGATACCACTTCCGTTAACACCAACCCGGCCCGCACTCTCACAGCCATTTGGGTTAAGCCGCCAAAATAGAAATGGGGGGGGGAGGGACAACGTCACGATAGAGGGCGAGGCGCACCAGCCAATAAAAAGCTGCGCAGCTCCAGACGCCTCACGTCACCTGCCGGTTGCTTAGCACGGCGTAACCCCCAGTCCCAGCACGCACTGCGGCTGACTACCGATAGTTGTTTCCCTTCTCGCAAAAAAACTTCCGCATGTGGCGTTCTTTTTCTATAATAGAGACTGTGCGTGGGCTGCATTGCATTCTGGGATGCGTAGTCCTCTTGGTAGAAATTAAGTTACGCGCCCTCTAAGTTCTGCAGGCAGCAGGTGTATCTTTGGAGGATCGTAGGCTCTTTTTATGGGGCCTGTGAATGTTGTTAGGACTGGTTACGATGTCCATTTCCCCCCCCCAAGAGAATTTTGTGAGGACGATCTGGCTGTGACATCTGTCACCCCATTGGTCCCCAGGGTTGATTTGGCTGACCTGGCTGGCTAGGCCTTCTCTGCTCCATGTGCATCCCTCCCAAAGCTGTGCAGGCTCTGCTGAACAGGAGGAGCATTCCAGATCGAAGGAGACGTTAGTCAGATAGGTTTGTCGTTTTGTTGTATGGTCCTTGTTCCATTGTACATTCTTTTCCCTTACATCATGTGTGTTTTATGTTTTGTCTATTTTTGTAATAAATTCCTAAAATTATGTTTTTAAGTTCCAGAGTGAGTTGCTAGTCCAGAACCAAGCTTATTTTGTTCCAGTGCCTTATGTTCACTTCCAAAAAGACCTTTTGCTAAATTTTGCTAATTGGATATAATCAAATTCCTTTTTTCATATAAAATCTCGGCCAAGTGACATCACTGGGGCACCCCAATGTCATGACATTTGCTCATGCCAAGTATTCTCATAATTGGCATCATCTAATATTAAGCGGGGAGTGTGTGCCAATCTCAGAAGTGACAAACGCAGCCCACCCATAGAAAAGGGACTCGACAGGTATGTGGGAAAATTAACAGAATGAAAAATGGCCCTATGGGGGCTGAGCCTGCTATAAACTGCATGGCATATGTAGAGTCAGCAGTAAATCCCACAGAGTTTTGTAGACTTTCTTCCAGATAAATGTGTACAATATGCCATGTGCAGGATTGCATCCCATGTGTTCTCATATATTTTGAACATTTCTTGATAAAAACAAGTTTCTTGTTGCTACAGATGTGGAGTGACCTCAAAGTACAAAGTGAATAACTGGAACTGCATTTCCAGAAAGCCTGAACCAATTGTATAGAGAAATGCCAGTGAACTTTAGCTAGTTCTCTCTATGGTACCTGAAGAAATGTGCATGCACATGAAAGCTTATACCCAGAATTAAACTTTGTTGGTCTTAAAAGTGCCACTGGATTAAAACTGTGTTCTGCTGCTTCAGACCAACAGGGCTACCCACTTGAATCTCTGACAGTGAGGTACATTTCTAATTAGTTTACTGCTGAAATCCAGGCATGTATAACCTGATCCCTTCCAACAAGGTTGGGATGTCAGTAATTGAGTTACCTTCCTTCTTGTTGAATGAAAGAATTTGTTGATTTTGATTTACTCGCACCAGATAGGGCTGATGAAAAATACCTTGTCTGAAAGCTCACTTCCATGTTGAGGATGACACAGTCCAATAAATCTCTTTGCTTTATTAGGTTGCTTATTCTGTGGAACTAAAGCAGCTGCCAACCAAGATGCTGATATACCTGGCAGGAAAGAGAATTACAATCATGGGGAGCTTTTAAATGGCATTAATTATAAATAATTTGGCATTAATTATAAATAAATGGCGTTAATTATAAATAATTTAAACAGCAATAATTATAAATAATAAATAATTATAAATTCGAGTAGAACAGTGTAGCGTGCAACTGCATGGTGTTTCATTTCTCGTGCCTTTTTGCTGAGCCGGTGGCTGTCATTGATGGGCATCGCCAGACACAGGAACAGTGCTTGGCACCCATCCCCATAGCGGCATTCAGAAAGGCTAAGTATGTGAATTAGCTCTTATTTGGAACCCTGGGAAAGCACCTGCTGTTGTTTCCTGCCTTTTTCCAAATAAAACTTACCTATTCTGCAGGGAAATAAGGAGTGGACTGCCGTGGTGTTTGTGGACACCAGATGGTGCTCGTGTATCCTGCTTCTAAGATGAATCCCGCCTCCGGTAGCCAAGAAAGGGATGTAGCATAAGAAACAGTGAGAGACTGCCTAAAAGGACTGGGTAAAAGAATGTGATGATTCCTTAAGAACTGTGGCTGTTTCCTTGATATGTCTCTGGATTTTAATGTCCTGCTTTTCTCCCCAGTGTGGACCCAAAGTGGCTTCCAATATAATTCTGGGGGATAATAGAGGATGGTTCCCCATTGGCTCTGTTTTAAGTAGTCCTGGGCACAGTCAGGTGGCGGCAGACGGGGAAGAGAAGGTGGCAATAAGGGGTATAAGGTGGTGGAGGCTGCTACCCCCTCCCCTTTTGCCACCTGAGGTCAATGCCTCACCATGCCTCATTACAGAGCCAGCCCCTGGGGGAGGGGAACATACACACTCCCATTTGGAAGAATGGGATATAAGAATTATGTTTGCCATTCCAGTTCTCCCAGACATGCTTTCCCACTGTTCAGACACCTCCTAAGTTGTCCTTTTTTTGACTGTGGACATCTGCATCGTGTCAGCCACACACACACACACACGTTTTTGCAAACTTTTACCATTACTCTGAAGCAAAAGAAGAGATTGAATTCATACCCCGCCCTTTACTTGGCGTCTCCAAGAAGCTTACAATCTCCTTTTTCCTTCCCCTCCCCACAACAGACACCCTGTGAGGTAGGTGGGGCTGAGAGAGCTCTCTCAAGAACTGCTCTTGAGAGAACAGTGACTGACCCAAGGCCACACCAGCAGCTGCAAGTGGAGGAGTGGGGAATCAAACCTGGTTCTCCCAGATTGAAGTCGGCGCTCCTAACCACTACAATAAACTGGCTCTCTGAGCTTAATCATAGTCACTGTTCTACTGATGGTTTAGTAGTATGGGTTAGCTTTCATTTTTTCATTTTTTATGGATATGCTTCCAGAGGTGTAAACTAGTGGAAATATAAATGTACCTGAAGTAATGTTACTACTATAATGTGGTATACCAACATCAGCAGCAGGAGCATGCTTACAGCATTCAAGGTTAGTAGCATCGAAAAGATGATCAGATTTATTATCTGCGCCTGGTTTCGTCACAGTAGACTAAGACTGCAATCCTAAGTACATTTACTAGGGAGCAGGTATCATTGAACTTGGTGGCATTTATATTGCACTGCAATATGGCTAGTGGTAGGTAGCTGCTACATAGCGCCAGAAGGGGACTTCCTAGAGTGGGAAAAATCCCCATTTCTCCTCACCACCTGGTCACCATCTCCATCTCCTTGCTACAGTTTTCAAGCATTCAGATTGCAACACTTTGTTCCCTGCAACAGCTATGTATGTGCAGATGCTGCTGCTAAATTTGGGAGATGGTTAAAAGTACAAACAGGATTAAAAAAAAAATAGAAAGTGCAGTTTTCCTCCAGAGTTAGGGAGCCCTAGGTAGTAATTATGGAAGACACCATTCCGAAGATCTCGCTATCTGCAGAGGGGCCAGCCCTTTGTAATTAGAGGGCATATTTAAACACTAACTCCTCTAGTCATAGAAGTACTACCCCAGGCACAATAAAAGATTCTGTTGATAAATACTCTGGTGCTTGACTCTGTATGCCCTCAGCCTAGAGAAGTAAATGCTACTACCACACCAACCTTTAAACTGGCTCATATATTAGTGATTTAATTATCTTTTAAATCATCTAATCACCCAACTTCCTGCTGGCCAAAACTTTTTGTAAAAGTTCTTGAAAAACAGTGATTTTTTAAAGAAAGGTATAACTCATCTCCTAAATTCTCCTTAGCGGTTTTCTTAGGAACCAAGGGAACAACACTCTCTTTGCCACAGTCCCGCATCAAACTGTACTGAATGAAGGGAAGTCCTGGAACATGGCAGCAGGACTTGGACCTGTTCTGAAGACCAAAGAATGAACTCAGAGTACCGGTGGGGTATTACTTTTTTTTTAACGCTTTGTTCGAAAGCAAGAAATTGCAAGTAGATAAATAGGTACCACTTCAGTGGGAAGGTAACAGCATTCCGTGCGCCTTGGTGTTTAGTCATGCCGGCCACATGACCACGGAAACGTCTTCAGACAACGCTGGCTCTTTGGCTTTGAAACGGAGATGAGCACCGCAACCCTAGAGTCGGATTCGACTGGCTTTCGAGCAAGGGAACCTTTACCTTTTAACTATATTAAAAACTTCTCTCTGAAACTAGAAGACTAGCATTTAAAGTACAGGTTTGACTAATCTTTTCTGGTATGCTACCTTTTCCACTTAAAGGAAGGCTTTTATATGCTGCTTCCCCTCCTGCAGCCTAAAGTGGAACAGTCCACTCATCCATCTGAAGAGTCCCGCTGTTGTATGTATAGGCCAGGCTTTCCCCAAACATATTTGTCCTCTTGTGTAGCCGTGTGAGGCACACAGAAAAGAGAATTCAGTGTGAAACTGGACAGATGAGGCAGTTGCAGAGAGAATACTCAGACAGAGCTTTCACATTTGCAAAATTTGTTTTCAACTTATTTCTCCCCAGAAAGCATATCTACATTTCTGTAACAAAGCCTCCCATTGGCACCCTTGCTTAGCTGCAGCAACGCTGCTGTATCACATGCTTTCAGACCATGCAGCTTCAAATAATGAACTTCCCACTATTTCAGGAATACAGCACAAATAGAAATAAAAAGGAAAAGTGAGACAACAGCCGCCATCAGTTATGTAGTTCAAACTTTATTTCCAAGGCATTTCTTAAAACTTCAGTATAAATCTGATATATATAAAAATTACAGTGGGGGTTATCTACCTCCTGTTACAGAACAAGTCAAATCATCTCTTTTGTCCAAAATACATGGGCATAGCCTGTAAGTTAGCACCACAGCATGTCTTCACATCATCATGATAAACACACACAAAGCTGTCAACAATGTTTAAGGGACATCTGAACACCACATTCTGGCAAGGATATCTTAGTTTCTGATGCCAACTTTAGAGCTTCCGCTAAAGCTCCTGGTTAGCAGCACCACAAACTGTAAGGGCTGTTTGCTGATCTGATGCAAATATGGAGCAGTGCAAAAGAGCACTGCTACAGAGGGTTACTTTTTCCTCCCATTCATATCTCCCTCTTACATTTCTGTTTTCTCTCACCACATTCACGTTTGTTCTTTTTGACTTCTTACTCTTTCTCCCTGTCTCCAGATTTCTCACCTGCTTTTACACTATGTACCCTCATCCAACTCTGGATTTTGTCTCAGAACCTAGCTCTTGTTGAAACCTGTATCTGGGTCACACACCTACTTGTCAGAACTCACAATGTTTCCTCTACACAGAAAATCAGATGCTAGGTAGAAGTCTAGACTGGCCTTTTCCCCTGACATTCCAGGTTTTTTCTGAAAAATACTGAATTGTTAACTTGTGAGCTCCTACCTGCAGTGAAGTAATGCAGCTCAGATACAGGATTACCACAAGAACAAACCTGGCCATCTTAAGAGAGCAGAAAATCTCCAAAGAGGAAAACACCTCCAAAGAGAAATGAAGAAGGAAGATACACTAGCTCTGTAGAATGTCCATGCAAGGAAGGTATACTGCACCAATACCTACTTCCTCAATATGTACAAATCCATGTGAGCTAAAAGGGTCTATCCAGGATTGGGGACCCAGCAAGAATAAGGGTTTCTAATCACTTGACAGAGCCTACACATGTAGTTAATATGCACATGGGTGCTATAACATTATGTTGAATCCAGCGGGTGCAGCGAGCACAAACCCATTCCCCCCTTTCCCCCTCTACAGAGAATTGTCATTCCGCATTGCGAGTGAGTCTTCCACTTTGCTGAAACCCAGTCAAAATTTGCTTTCAGAGCTGGGCACACCAAATCAGTCATGTAGACATACTACTATGAAACAGCAAGAGATGAGAAACATAAAACTTTAGCTTTTTTTCTTCCAAGCAAGCCAAAAGGTAAATCTGACGGTACGAAAATACAGGAATTGAAGGAGGAAACTTCAGCCAACAAACCTCCTTACAGATAGGCTTTCGTGTCAATTATTAGGGGAGTTCTTTCAGCAAGTTGTTACTGACCAATCTGTGATAAAATCTTAGACAGATGTTTAAGTTCAGTTAAATAATGTGATCTGGCCTGTGGGATAAGAGAATCCATTACCCATGCTAAAATGTTAAGCTAATGTGTTTACTCGCAGCTTTAAAAAAAAAAGTCAGAATGCTGATTTAATATAAACAAAATCGATAAAACAATTCTGTACTCCCCATGAACCAATTAATGCCTATTCAAAAAGCACAAGGATTAAGTCAGCATGGCAAAGAAGTGTGTATATATACTGAACTACAACCAGTTTTTTGTGCGTGTGTCTATGCGTACATATGGCACTTATTCAGCTGTTTGCCCTGTGGTGATTGGACCATTTGCACGTGAGTAATCATGCTGGGCTTCCTCATCCACAGCCAAAACATCTGGTATCTCATCAGATTCTGAAGACAGGTCTGTGATAGTGAAATCTGGAACCTGCAGAGGAAGAAACTCAGATAAATTTGAAGGCATAATTTGAAACATTTCTTAAAGCATTTGGCACCAAGGACTCAAAACTGAGGACAATGGGAATTCGCATGTATTTTTATACCACTGATTTCATTTCAATAATTCATCTCTGCAGAGAGAGCATATTGCATACCACCAAAACCATCTTTCCGATCATGAAAATGTCCACAGAACATTTTAAGGAATAAAAATGTCTCAGTATTATGGGTTCATAGTAAAAAAAATAAAAAGGTGCCCATAAATTTGAAACCCATCTCTTGTTTATCCAGGTTGACTAATTTTGGCTGGCAGCGGAGGAGTGAGGAATCAGACACAGTTCTACAGGTTAGAGTCCACTGCTTTTGACCACTACACCAAGCAGGATTATGAAGGGCCATGGCTCAGTGGTAGAATATCTGCTTGGCACGCAAAAGCTCCAGATTCAATTTCTGGCATCCCCCAGGTTTGAAAGGATCAGGTTGTAGGTGATCTGAAAGACCTCTGCCTGAAACACTTGGAGAGCCACTGCTACTCAGAACAGACAATACTGCCCTTACCAGTGGTCTGATTCAGTACACGGCATTTATGAGTCTATCCCACTCATATGTAAAGGATGGGTGCACATCCTAATTTTAGGGACAATACCCCTATCTCCCTGCAATTTCTCAAGTCAGGTACTTCTCTGTAGCTTAGCTCTGTAACGATGACTGAAGTGATGAGAGAGTATAGGGGAACGAAGCTGCAGATATGGGGGCTGGTATAACCCATCTAAAACAGCTCTGAAACCATCATGTTTTGTTTAGCCCTTAAATATACTTGAAATCAAGCAATTTATTCTTGCATTGCTACTCTTTTCTATCTGCCTGCACAGAATCATAGGGTTGGAAAGGACCTCCAGGGACATCTAGTCCAACCCCCTGCACAATACAGGAAATTCATAAATACCTCCCCCTCCACACCCCCAGTGACCGCTGTTCCACGCCCAGAAGACGACAAAAATCCTCCAGCATCCCTGGCCAAACTGGCCTGGAGAAAACTGAAACATTTTCTCCAAGGGGCATCAGTAAGCTAGACAGTTCCTGGGATGTTTTTCTATGTCCTTGCTGTCCGGGTGCAGGTTTGGATTAAAAAAATAAATAAACCTGAAATCTCAAGCCACAGCAGGAATGTGTCCTTCCAGATTTGCCTACTTGGCTTTCGTTTCTTAGCTAGAGACAAGGAACATGAAGGGGCAGAAAACAGTAGAAACCCAATACAAATGAAGTGCAACGGAGGTAATCAAGACACAGGTAACCGGGAAAAACATACTGGGCAATGTTTGATGTGGAAGGAACTGTGGAAAAATGAAAGATCAGCTGTCCTTTAAGGCAATGCAGTAATCTGCATAGGCGGTTCCTTAGTGTTGCTATATACCTCAGTAGTACATAGGTGTCCTATCAACACAACTCTACATTTTTATACACACTGTCAGAAGGTATTGTGTTCAGCAAGAGCCTCCCCACACAGGTACTGCATTTTTGGTATGTACACAAGCTCTTTTACAGCACAGGCCAAAAACTACAGCATAGTTGTCATAACTGTAAGAAACACAACCAGAATCAACATGAGGGATCTACATGAGGAGCAAAAGTGGATCTAATAGAAAAGGCGGCAACAGAGCCTTCCACTACCAGAAGACATAAGACCCAGGCTGCTGTTAATGAATAGAACTCCATGACAGTGGATGTACCCTAAACTATAAGCAGAAGTTCAGCTGCTGAACAGTAATTCCCCTTGCCCCAGGACAGGACCACTCCCCACCAAGAGCAATCCCACCATTCAAGGGACCTCAAGAACAGCACCGGGTATGAGGCGAGAAAGAAATTTGCAACAAAAAAAAAGCCCTGCAAAAATTAAGCATTGTATACAACCCATAACATTTAAACATGGATGAGACCAGACTACATATTACTTTAATACTATGACTACAACACAGTCCTTGATCCATACACTACAAGAATGTTTCAAATGCTTCTTTGACATGTTACGCTTATGAGGTGATCTTGTACCAAGCAGCTGCTGGTCTTGCAGTGCTTATTAACTAAAGCTTCGTGATTAGTGTGGAAAAAGGGTACAGGGAAAGATGTTTTGATTGTAAGGAGCTCTGTATGCTTTGTACAATTTCAATAGGAAGACAGATTCCTGGGTAAGTTATCTACTGCAGCATGATCCACTTGATCATCATCTGTAACCATTTTATCTTAACTACCAAAATACCCATACCCCCAAAGGTATACATCTATTAAAGTTTTCTATTAAGATCCTGCCTCCAGTCACTGAGGTAAGGTAACCACACACAGAACTTTTCCTATGGTAGTACTAAGACTCTGAAATGCCTTCCAGGCACTGTGTGTCGTGCACCAGCATTAAGTTTTAAGCGCAACAAGAAATCCTCCTTCAATCACACTTTTAGCAGCATTTGATTAAACTATGTGTCCCATGGTTCCATTTTGAGCTGTTGGTTCTTATTTTGTGTAATCATATGCTTTTAATAATGTTAGTTGCCTTCACGATCTGTCTCAGCAGAAAGGTTTTTAACATTTTAAAATTATTGGTGTATTGGTATACAACAGGAAACCAGGACTACACCTGGAAGTGTAAATATTTCTCATTATATGCATAACGTTATGTTCATGTTCTTCAGTGGCTCTGAGACAAAGTATTTACTCCACAGTGTAGCCCTTTTAAGCTCAAAGAAAGTGTGTTTTGCTGAGAGAAGAATATGTCTCCTAACCAGGTGAAAACATCCCATTGTATTCTGCTGAAGTGATATCTTGGTAGTAATGGTGTATACTGTATTAAATGTTGGGTATTTTAAAAATATATATTCTGGTATCGATGCTCAAGTTTAACTTGAATATTACCATATTTACCCCAGGTAGCTGATGCATCAGAAAACCAACCTCCGTAACAAATGTCACTTTTTAAAGTATCAAAGAAAGGAAACTGGAACTCACCCTTAGTCCATAACACATGCAGAATCACTTGCTACCACTAATAAGGACTTATGTGGCTGTATACAGAAATCACATGATCCCTGGTGCCCCTCATAAGCCTATGACACACAGCAGTTCTGTGCCAGTCAGTGAGTTTATTGCACAACCAGTACTAAGTATCCAAGCTTTTAAAGGCTTATTAGAGGGCCAAAGCAGGGAGCATTGCAGACTTAGCCAATTCTACAGCCATTCATTCTCCTGCTAGATCAATACTGAAAAAGGAAACAGAAAGTTCTTATCCATGCTATTAAGTTTTTAAATTAGGAGACACTATACGTAGGACCAGCTGGCTAAAAGCATATCACTAGACAAGGTAGTGAAACCTTAAGAAAGGGTTAACTTGCCAGATTGAGCATTAAAGATTAATTGTGGACAGATAAGCAATCTGAACCCATTTGTT
Organism: Gekko japonicus; assembly: GCF_001447785.1. Classification (NCBI taxonomy): domain Eukaryota; kingdom Metazoa; phylum Chordata; class Lepidosauria; order Squamata; family Gekkonidae; genus Gekko; species Gekko japonicus. Next base: position 652,942 of record NW_015177021.1, on the reverse strand, counting down.
ACCCAAGTTCACTTAGCACAGTTGTCCCATAGATAGACCACAGCAATCCATTAGAACAATTTGAAAGAAACCTCCTAAGTGAAAAGTTTTGAACATACTTCTATTTGTCCACATGTACACCATACATTGGCTACCCAATCACAAGAGCTCTAGTATTTAGTCATTCTCAAATCCAGCAGAATGCCATCACCCATCTCAACCCCTGTTATACAGATAGTAATGTCAGTTCTGCTATTTCTTTTAGAGCCATCATCATCCTTAGCTGCTATTTTCACATTTCTCATTACTTATGAGTCAGGCCACCCAAAAAATTAGTCACAGCTGGAAGAATGCACCATCCACATGTCCAGTGGAACCATCTGTTGAGATTCCTTCCAAGCAACTCACCCTGTAACTCCCAGGCTACTAATTAAGGCTTACAGGTTGGAAAATGGCAGTTTGATTTGGCATGAATTTGCAATGTAGTAGTTAACTGTTTTCTGTCACTGCTTGATGCAGTGATTCTGACTCCTTTTAACAAACAAGTCCAGCAAAGTGTAGGTGGTCCAACTGCTTCCAAATAGGGATGGGGTGTGTGTGTGTGTAGGGACAACTGAGCCATACTCATGCTTTGTTGACCTGTAAAAGGAGGGTGGGTTTATGTGTAAATACCAGTTTCTCAACTGAAGGCTTCAGTCCTCAGATACCTTACTCCTGGGTCCCAGTGCTATTATCAAAGCACTTATTTGGTGAATTGAAGCTTTCATGATTACTCGTATAGCAAACTGCTACAGCATACCAAGTACATCCAGATAGTGTTTGTACAAGCCAGTACTTTAACTCTTGGATTACATGCAGCACTTGAATGCTACAGCATCATTTCCTGTTAAGTCATTGTTTTGGCAAGGCACTGTCCAGCATACACATTTCATTGAGAGACTTCTCTTTCAGGAAACAGTCATACCTTTACAAAATCAGTTGCAGAGCAGAATTTGCAAACTGAAGGGGTGTGTGAGGGTGAAGGTATAACAACCGTCTGTAACCCATTCCTTATCTTAAGCCTCGGACTAATTGAGCAACTTTATCAGCCCTAAGTGTTGAAAGTTTCAGTTTATCAGCCTTCTAAAATCAGCTGCACAAGTAGCAATCAGAAGGTTCTATTTACTGCTAGAACAGTCACATCATATCACTATAAACACTAAAGCTGGATAATGCCAGCTCTACCAAGACAGCAACACCAGTAAAAGCTATTTAGCTGGCACAATTAATTACTTAGGATTTTTTTTCATAAAGAATTTACACCTTTAGAGGATGCAATTAGTGAACTGTGACCCACTGGAAATTCAGATGTATGCACATACAACCTATACCCAGGTTCTCTGAAGCTTATAATTCTATTTCAGTGGGGTTAATGGTGTTATTAGCCCCTGCAGGTTATGTATGTAGAGGGATGGTTCCTCCACATGGAAAAACTGTTTAACATGCTCAAGTACCCAAATACCTGTTTGCAATTACCAGCTGGCCACCAGCACCACATAGGAATAAAAGTAATCATGTTAGATTTTAGCCTCAAATGGAAACAGAACATCTGCACAGCAGGAGACACAGACACTCCTAGGGCAGATACCACTCAAACCAGTGACCATTCTGAAGACCGATTACTCATTTGTAAACCTTGACTGTCAAGATCATGTAGTATATCCACTGCAGGAGACTATGTCCTGCAACGTTTTTTGGATATCTCATTATGGCAAGCAATGCCAAGTCACAACCCAACTAGGCATTTAGAAGCCCTAAACCCAGATCTTTGAGAGGCACGCGACAAGCAGAAGCTAGAACAAGAGATTTAAAAGCAACACGTATTTGGAGAGCTGTATGAGGAACCACAGGTAGGAAACAAATGCAGCAGCAACATCTAGCCCATCTGTTGACATGCAATATTGGATGCTGGTAAGCACACCAGCAGTTTGCATTGAACCAGTTTAGAACGAAGACCCAACTTGATATTAAGTTAGTCATAATGTTTGTTTGGTTTTACCAATATCTGTTTACACCATTCAAATGAGACAGACTTTTGGCTGCTGAAGCATTTATTACTAAAGCATACATGTGAAATTACAAGGTAGGGCACTACAAAAAAACACAGACCAAAAACCCACATGTAACAAACAGCACGGCTCTTCTGTTTTGTGCACAAATACTCAATAAAAGTTGTTGAAATTATTGAGTAGTACAACAAATCTTAAAATTTTAAAATAAGTGACAGTATAAATAGTCAAAGCATGAATAACTCAGGCAGATGTCATAAACTGCATTTTAAAAAAATGACAAGTTCAAGGCATTTTGTTTGGTACCACAATAATTTGGTTTAAGGTAGCATGGATGAAGTACATATCAATGAAAGGGCAGCTTTCAAAATAAGCAAGCAGGACAAGAATTTCCAAGTATGCTGTTGGGGATTTTTTTTTTTTGAGATTTTCAATTCGGCATTATCTGGTCTAGTGTTTTGCTTGTTTTTTTTTTCTTCTTGCAGCAGAATAGCAATTCACTTTCGAACAAGACGGGGCTTCATATCTAGGTAACTAAAAACAAGGTGCCTTCTCCAATGTAATCCGCTGTAGCTTAGAAGCCTTAAGGCAATTCATAGCTTTCACTATTTCTAACCAAAACACAAATAAGCTTAGCCGAGGCACACAAGAGTCACCTCGTTTATAAAATGCATTTCACTGTTGAAGACATAAAGGAAGTATGGCAGAATCAGAACATGTTATCCTGCCAATAGCCCTAGCAGGTTATACTGTTGCTATAAGAGATAGACCACCTTGTTAGTGGGGCTACGGAGCACAGATTTGCCATGCCGCAATTTATTCTGTCTTGCGTTCATTCTGTTTGTCCTCCTGGCTGGTCTTTTGCTCCCCGTCACTTTTGTGCTCAGCATTCTGAGAGCCAGCCAATTGCGGGTAAAAGGGACCTACCAGCCAGTTGAGTGGCGTGTTGTTTACCAGATAATCCATCACATCATCCAAGGACTCCTTCATTTTCTTCAGCTGCCCTTTACTGGTGGTAATAATGTTGTCAGACACTTCTCGGAAGGAAGATGCTGAACGGAAGCTTCTATAGACCTCTCCAGCTAGTGCCCCTATGTAGTGGACCTGATCTTGGATGTTCTGTGGCAAGCCTTGGATGCTCGAGACCAGGGTGAGGCAGGTGGTTTGAAGCTGCTGAGTCAGATTCCGTGCAATTGCTAGGGTGCGCGATTCAATGGTCTGGAAACAAGAAAAAGATCAATACTGGAAGGAAGTTCAAGACTTTTCACTCCCTCCATATAGTAATGTGTTTGTGGGGTTAAGCTGAAGATCCCATTTCTCCAAAAGACAAAAAAAAAAGGGAACCAATTCAATTATCTGCAACATTTTCATAGCTAAAAAAGTTTACATTCTAAGAGTATTCACAAATTTTAAAAATGTTAAACTCAGTTTATGCAATGGTGTAAAGTTCTGATGTGCAACAGGAGTTTCTAGCCTTCCTTTAACTAAAACAAACACTGACCAGTGTTCCCCAGCACATATAGAAATGTAATACTCTCCCTCTCATTCTTGGCATCCTAGTACATCTTCTGTCACATATCATTTTTTATCTAGTTTCATTATTTATTTATTATTATTTTCTATTTGTATCCCGCCTTGCCGGTGCAGACTGGCTCAAGGCGGCTTACGGAGGTTAAAATACAATAAAATACGATTAAAATTTTTTACAATAAGAACAGTTAGTGCTTGTGTTAAACCGATGGCGGGAGTTTCTGTAAATGGTCCGATGGAGAGGCCATATCTGGCATTGTTATGTAGGGCTGTGGTGTGTTCAGTTTGCAACAGTCAGTGGTGGCTCCTAATCAAAGGCCTGGTGGAAGAGCTCCGTTTTACAGGCCCTGCGGAACTGTAAAAGTTCCCACAGGGCTCTGATGTCCTCCGGGAGCTCATTCCACCAGTGTGGAGCCGCCACTGAGAAATGGCCAGTCGTAATGGCCAGTCTGGCTTCTTTTGGGCCAGGGACAGTCAGGTGGTTTTGAGTCCCTGACCTCAGTGCTCTCTGGGGCACATATGGGGAAAAGGCCTCAGGTAGACAGGCCCCTGACCATATAGGGCTTTAAAGGTCAAAACCAGCACCTTGAAACGAGTCTGGTATGCTATTGGCAGCCAGTGCAATGCCTTCAGTGCAGGCTGAATGTGATCTTGTATGGAGAGACCTATCGACAGCCTGGCTGCCACATTTTGCACCAGCTGCAGCTTCCGGATTTGGGACAAGGGCAGCCCCATGTAGAGACCGTTGCAGTAGTCTAACCTCAAGGTGACCATAGCATGGATCACTGTTGCCAGGTCATTGCGTTTGAGGAAGGGAACTGCCTAATCAATCGCAGGTGGTAAAAGGCTGACTTGGCAGTGGCTGCTACCTGGGCCTCCATCGTTAAGGCGGCATCCAGGAGCACTCCCAAACTCCTGACCCCCGGCCCTGGCACCAATGGCGCCCCATTAAAGGTCGGTAGTAGGACCCCCGGGCTACTCTGACTCAGACACAGGACCTCCGTCTTCGTTGGATTCGATTTCAATCGGCTCAGCCTGAGCCAGCCTGCCACGTCCTGAAGCGCCCGCTCCAGGTCATCTGGGGTAGAGTCAGACTGACCGCCCAGCAACATTCCAATTTTTCCTTTCTCCACAGAGAAATATTTCTCCCATTCACTTGTTTTTAGTCTAAACATCTTGCTATTCTTCTACCGTGGTATGAGACTAATGCTAGTTGTATCAAGAGCTATAGCTCAATCCTGAACTGCAGCATCACTGTGGTAATTATGTGGGTCAAGAGGTTAATACTCCTATCCTTTAACAAAAACTTTCAGTGTGTTTAGCTGTAGACTGCTGGCTACTATTGCAGTGTCCTTCCTTCCATACCAGATATTCTAGTTTCTCAAAACAGTATCATTACAAGGAGGAAGCTTCCACTGAAAGAAGGCAAGTGAAGGAAGACTGCTTTTTTCCATAGTTTTGCCAAAGCTACTTAAGCCAGGCAACACATTTCTGTTTCAAAGCTGCCTTGTGAATGTAGATCAAGCAAGCATACAGCGGGCAAGAATCAGCAAGCATGTCTGATTTAATGCACATACATTGGTTCAAATCTACTGATCAATTTATTCAAAGAGCCTTTAACATTATCAGCATTTAGTTCTGTTGCCTTGTGGTTCCATTAGACAAAGCACTACTGGAAAGGGATAAAACACAACAGATGCATCTTGCATTGGAATTATCACTATGTGTGACAGTTCCAGGTTGCCAGCATGTACTCACAGCTACTTACCTCAGCACTGTGTGAGTCATCACTGTCATCATCATTATCAATTTGGCCAATGTTTCTTTTCCATTCTACCCAGGAATTATATAGCTTCTGTTGGGCATCTTGGAGTTTTTGGTTGGCACTATTCATGTTATTTCTGGCATATTCAATCTAGAATATACAGAAAATATATAGTCACAATAAGTGCTGTCTAGTCCTTTGACTTTTGTTGAAGTATTTTTATGATTAGAACAAAAGCTGTATTCTACAGGAATCAATCCCAGTTCCAGATCTGGCTTCACCTTTAACTCCTCACAGGAATTATTACAAGCACCTACAGCTTCTCCTTGGAAAAAATTTAGAAGCAGCAATTTCAGCTGTGCAACTTGAATCTTGAGTCAGCAATACTGTTTTCATAACCGAATGAAAGTTGTTAGTCATTTGATGTGAAGGAGTGGTTAAAGACTGGTTTCATGATAACGTAATCTGCTTGTGCAGCACCTCCATGTCCACTGGTTTTATATTAATACTAGGAATAAGGCCCGTTGTGGAAATAAATACAACGAGATCTAGAAACAGGCTCTGGGCGGGTGCCCTGGCCTTGGTCAATTTGCTGTGGTAACCTCAGCAGGGTATAATGATACAGAGCTTACAGTTTTCTCCAGGGGAAATGATCTCTGCCATCTGAAGAGCAGTTGTAATTCTAAGTGATCTCCAGCCCAGGACGAAATGGCTGGTTTGGAGGGTGGAGTCTATGGCATTCTGCCTGTCTGAGGTCCCACCCCTCTGCAAACCCCACCCTCTCCAGGCTCCACCCCTCAAATCCCCAGGAATTTGCCAGCCTGGAGTTGGCAACCCCATCTCCTTCCCAGCTAACCATCTACCTACCACTATCTGCCCCTTTGACTTCAGCTGACTTCTGCCCTCCCTTCTGCAGAGCAGTTATAATTCTGAGTGGTCTCCAGCCCTCACCTGGAGATTGGCAACAATGGTTCCCCATGAGGGACTGACTGGTTTGGAGGGTGGAGTCTATGGCATTGTACCTGTCTGAGGTCCCACCCCTCCTCCTCAAACCTCACCCTCTTCAGGCTCCATCCCTCAAATCTCCAGGAATTTCCCATCTGGAGTTGGCAACCCTATCAGGACTGGCCCCAATGTGTTTTCTCCCAGTAGGTGACTGGACCAAACTAAGTTGCCTACCATCAGGCACTGAGGGGAAAGTAGGGTTGCCAGCTCTAAGGAGGGAAATACCTGGAGTTTTGGGGGGTGGATTCTGTAGAGGGCAGCATTGGGGGGGGGGGGGGGGCGGAAGGACTCAGCAGGTATGTCATAGGGTCTACCCTCCAAAGCAGCCATATTCTCCAGGGGAACTGATCTCTGTCATCTGGAGATCAATTGTAGCAGTGGGAGATCTCCAGGTCCCACCTGGAGATTGGCAACCTTAGGGGAATGTCAGCTGCACAGCAGGGGGTTGAAGAGAATGGTTTGATGGCTGCTGGGCCAAGATTGGAAACAATAGTTCCCCAGGAGCAAATGGCTGGTTTGGAGGGTGGAGTCTATGGCACTGTACCTGTCTGAGGTCCCCCTCTCCGGGCTACACTCCTCAAATCTCCAGGAATTTCCATACCTTAAGCTGGCAACTTTATCTCCTCCCCTCTCAGCAGCCTCTTTCTAGGCAAAATTCTGTCTCTCATTAGCGTGGGAGCAAAGCAGCTTGCTTCATTCTCTTCGGCTTTGCGATCTGTTAGGCAGAAAGTCTGTGGCTGGTCCGAAATCACCCAGGCAGCTTCCATAGGAATGCTACTGCTGAACAGGAGCAAGCAGCCAGGGCTAGTGATGCCATGCCAGTCTGGAGGCATGAAGTCACCCTGAGAGTGCTTGCAGGCCTAGGGTTGCCATTGCCAACAAAGACAAATTGATGCAAAGGAGGATGGAAAAGTCTCCATATCTCTATTTTGCCTTAAATTGGTTTTGATGCCAGCAGAGTGAGAAAATGCCAGAGGCTCTGGGTGGGTGCCCCATGGTAAATGCACCAAACAGTTCCTAAAGATTTTCCAAAACACTACTCTGTCGATAAATTGTTTTCTACACTCACAGCATCCCCTTCCAGAATGCAACACTATGAATTAGCACCAGAGCTTTAAGAGCTCTCCAGCTGTCACCTGGAGACTGGCAACAACTTGTTTGGAGGATGGGGTCTATGTGTATCTGTCTGAGGTCCCCCTCTTCCTCCTCCTCAGACCCCACCCTCAGCAGGCTTCATTCCTAAAATATCCTGGAAGTTTCCAACCTGGAGTTGGCAGCCTCCCTTTATCTGCCTGTCTGTCTCCAGGTTTACATTCCCCCCCCCGACTCTGTCTAGGGAAAGGGCAGTCTTTCCCTGCAGTGGGAACCAAAGCAGCTGACATCATTATCCTCTCCCCCATATGATCCGCACAACTACCCTATGAGGTATGTTAAGGTTGAAAGTGTGTGAATGGTCCATAATCCCCCAGGCAGCTTTTAAAACATGAACCTGGGACTTGCACACCATCTGTGGCAGTAATGGGGTGACTGCTGGCACCGTTTCCTATCATTTTTTGCCTTGTGGTATTCTGCTTGTGGTGTGATCTGTCTTCTTTGTGGTGTGGCATGATTGTGTTATTGGGTTTGTTTCTTTTGAAGGGGAAGTGTTGTGAGTGAGGACATATTTTACCTCAGAATACACCAGGTCACATAAGCAGCTGACAGTTCCAACTGTTTTGCGGGGGAGGGGGTGTTTGAGGTGTGGAATGGAGTGAAGTCCAATCAGCTTCCATATGCAAATGACCTTGAAACGCTGGCCCAATCAGAGAAGAGTGGGCTGAAGCGGCCCAGCCGTAGAAGCCCCGTCCCTGCGTTCAGTCTGCAGATGGTCCTCTCCTGTCAAGAGTCCCAGAGCAGACTGAGCAGACTGAACCAAACGGGGCTGACGTGGGCGGGACTACACAAAGCAGCCAGTCAACCCAGCCAGCGTCTTCTGACTGACAGTTCTTGCGGCCAAACACTAAAGGTGTGCATTTTGGAACGTTGGAGCCCACTATGGCTTTATATATAAGGGAGAGATATGATGTCTTTAGAAACTCTACTACTAACTTAGGATCCCAAACCCACAGTGCAAGTTGCTTTAGGTGGAAGTAGCTTTACTGAAACCAATAAAACACACACAGATTCACCACACAGTGGAAGGATATAGAAGCCAGATTTTTTCCTGGATACGCAGAATTCTCAAGTCACTATTTACTTTATTTATACCCCACATTTCTCCCCACTGAGGACCCGAAGCAGTTTACATTGTTCTTCCCTCCTCATTTTATCTTCTCAATCCTGTGAAGTAGGAGGCAGAGAGTATATAACTGGCGCAAGGTCAGCCAGCAAATTTTCATGGCAGAATAGAGATTTGAACCTGGGTCTCACCAGTAACCACTATACCATACCTTCGCACTAGGTAGTCATTCCAAAACAAATGGAGTGGAATACTATTCCCCCTACAAGTAAAGTCATACACTTGCTAAGGTCAATTCAAGTTTTCCATCCAAACCATTAACTGCACTTATGGTTTTTCATTGCAGGGTGCTTATTGCATGGATTCAGAATCCCTGCACCAGATTTTGATTAAGCCAGTTTTCAATTTCATAGTTAAACTTCAGAACAGTTTTGCCTCAAACTGTGCCTGAGGATTTGCCCCTAACTATGGCAATACAGTTACTTTTGAGCAGGGATCATTTCGTAGAAAAAGAGCTAGGGGAACTCATTAGCATAACTCATTAGCATATGCCACACCCCCTGACATCACCGGAAGTGTGTCATAAGGCCACACCCCCTGGCATCACCGGAAGTGTGTCATAAGGCCACACCCACCACTCAGTTAGTCTTAGTCTTAAAGGTTAGTCTTAAAGGTGCTATTTGTTAGTCTTAAAGGTGCTATTTGAACTCTTGAACTATTTTGCAGCAACAGACTAACACAGCTAATTCCTCTGAATCAAGCATATGATGGAAATGCCAGCAAAACACACAACCTGTTTTATATCAGCAGCACACACAGTCACACCCCACTAGCTCCATGGCAGACATATCCCACTATGTCATCATGGCCCACACAGCCAAGAAGCTCTACACATTACTTGCATTTATTCCTTGTTATCTTGCCCTCTCCTGTTCCCTCTCTCACTCACCCACTGCACATACAAACCCCTCTGCTCCCAGTCTAGACAGTAAACTCCTCAGAGCACAAGCCAGTCTTTTTATTTATGCTACTCCATGAAACGCCATGCACAGTCAAAAGGTCCTGCAGAAAGATAACTAGCTGTAACATTCCAACACACTCCAGTGTGATAAAGCAGGGCTTATTCCAGTAAATACAGTCACTGGGGGTAAAGCCCAGAGAGACTCCATCCCAATGATCTCCCCAAGCACAATTTTTTACTTTTCTCATATGAAAATGAATATAGATTCAGATAGGTAGTCATGTTGGTCATGCATGCACAAAAAAGCTGATACCTAGAATTAAAATCTGTTGGTCTTAAAGGTGCCACTGGACTGCAACTCCGTTCAATAAATGAATAGTTGTCATTTACACCAACAGCAAAAAAAAAAGCAAAGGAGCACAATTAGAGATGCTAGTTTGTGGCACAGCCCTCAGTGATGGGGATCCAGGGCAAACGCACCATGAGCACAGATGATCTCCTCACACATGCATAAGCACACAGGTTGCTGAAATATAGAAGTTTGCCTATCTTAACAACAGGCGTTTTAGAAATAACTTTTAGGGCCGCAACATTTTTTCAACTGATTGGGTTCTTTAAAACAACCTTCCCAATATTAAGCTGGCATCAAATTTTAAGAGCTCTCTAGGCTTTTTTAAACTAGGAAGACTTGCAAAATCTGCAGGTGCCTGGAGCTATCTCATAAGAGGCAAACCCACCCTCTAACTTCTGAGACACAGCCTCCCACAGCACTTTACAGGCAACCTATACTTCTTTAAAACTAAAGCTTTGATTCATGGGCAAGTACAGCTAAATTTAGTCAACTAGGCAAGCCATTCACAGAGCAACGCTCCTCCCTCTAAGAGCTGTGGAGTCCTGTGAGCAAAAATTCTCCTTTGTGAGCCGCCGGCATTAAAGTTGTCAGCGAGCAGTTTGGCTGCTGCATGCCTTCGTTTGCTCTGGAGCCCTCCTTCCGGAGCAGAGACAAAAAAGGGTGAGCCGGAGGCTAAAAAACTGCGAGCCGGCTCGTACTCACTTCAGTTTAGAGGGAACCCTGGGCATCCCCATTCAGGACATCAGCTGGGTTCTGGGCGGTTTTTTCCTAACAGAAGCAGCGGGGGTGGGGGGGGGACGAGCTGAATTTTTACTCTCCGGGAGGGGCTGCCCTGAGCTCGCTGGACGGAGGAGGGGAAGATGAAAACGCACTCGGGGAAGAAAGGAAGGACGCATCCTGGTGAACGGGCGGGGGTGCGCGTGTGCGTGTGTCAGGAAGGGCTTCCCCCTCACCTGCCAGCGGCGGCTCTGTCCTCCTCCTCTCTGCCCCGACCAGGCCAAAGCGCCGGTGGCGCGCCTCGCCTCACAGACACGCCGGGGCCAGGCTGGGCTGACGGGACTCATGCACACTGGCCCCTCTCTGGCGGCAGGGGCTCCTGCCCGCGGTCGGCCGAGCGGAGCACAGCCAAGGCGGTGGCTTCTCCTCCTCCTCGTCTCTCCTCTCCCGGCTCCCCTCCTCCCCCTCCACCTGCCCCGCTTCTGGCAGGGCGAACTTCCCCCTCAGGTGGGCCTTCCCCACCTCACTCTTCCTCCCAAGGGTGGCTGAAGGGCTGCCGCTGCTGAAGGGGCGCTCTCTGCCCCGACCAGGCCAAAGCGCGCCTCGCCTCACAGACTCGTGTACACTGGCCCCTCTCCGGCGGCAGCGGGAGGGGGGCTCCTGTCCGCGTTTTTTTCCTAACAGAGGCGGCGGCGGCAGGGGGGGGCAAGCTGAATTTTTACTCTCCGCCGGGAGGGGCTGCCCTGAGCTCGCTGGACGGAGGAGGGGAAGGGATGAAAACGCACTCGGGGAAGAAAGGAAGGACGCATCC